>NC_079450.1:53691639-53914139 GCF_903798145.1 Danio aesculapii | reverse complement strand
AGATAATGGTCCCATAGTGCAATTCATGACTGGAAATAAACAGAAAACACTTGTGAATCACAAAATATGAAGCTGCCTGATATCACATTTTATTTTGTAATTGATAGCGGCGTATTAAGAACATGACTCCTTGAGGGGCTGATGTTTTCCTTCCTCGTGACTCCCTAATGAGATTTCACCTCAGGATGAAAATGTGCTGCTAATTTACAAGTCCTCAGGCCATCCAAAACAAAGATGACCTTTTTCGTGGTCAGTGCTGATTTATTGTCACTTTGACAGAAAATTAAATCATAAATCTGCAGGTTTTGACGTGAGGCAATTTCCACACGGAAGTGAACATCCTGATGCCATATGAATGGCAGAGTCTTTGAAGTGGGTGGAAGTGAGGTCACGTAGGGCATGACCATGTGTAGGGTTATTCATAAAGACATTTAGATGTTTAATCTTTTTTGGGGGGGAATGTCTTTACAAATGGCACCTCTTCCCAAAATCATGTTTAATTTTAAGTTTCTGGGTTGTTGTGGGACCTTGTGGGTTGAAATATTGTCCAAATAAATTATTCTGTTGAGAGCTAGTGGCAGTCTGATAAAAAAAGCTTTTTCTATAGGGTTGTCTTGTTTCACATGTGCTAGATAGATTAGATGTGCTAGATTAGTAGATAAAGCAGAAACTCAATTCTAGCACTCGTACATTATAAATAAAGCATTTGTCTAATGTGATGTCACAGCAATTCATAACTTGTAGATTTAATAGCTAATGCATACCCAGCAGGCACACAACTTTGTAAGACGTTAATATTAGGTTCAACGTCAAAAATTCAACGTCTAGCCAGTGTTCAAGGACAATGTTATTTTGATGTTCAATAACAACGTTGATTTTGGGTTGATTTTAGGTTGTGTTGATAAGTAAGTAAGTAAAGTTTATTTATAAAGCACATTTACCTTCAGTTTCACTGACCAAAGTGCTGAACAAAACCATAGCACGCATTATAAAGCAGTAAAATAACAATAAAAGTAATATTAAGAATAATAGTATTACAGCAACAATGCACAATAAAGCCTGGGAAGGCTATAGAATAGAAATGTGTCTTAAGCCTGGACTTAAAAATAGAGAGAGAAGAAGCACTCGTAATGTTTGGTGGCAGCTGGTTCCACAAACGTGGAGCAGTGCCTGCAATGGCTCTATCACCTTTCGGTTGAAGTCGTGACCGAGGAATTTGCAGTAAAATTTTATTTGACGACCTAAGAGACCGAGAAGTTGACTGTAAGGTAATAAGTTCTGATATATAAGAAGGTGCCTGCCCATTCAGTGCTTTAAAAACAATAAGTAAAATCTTGAACTGAATTCTAAAACTAACACGAAGCCAATGAAGGGATGCTAAAACTGGTGAGATATGAGCATGTTTTTTGGTGTCTGTTAAAAGTCTATCTGCCGCATTTTAAGCCAACTGCAAGCGTGCCAATGAGGATCGAGGGAGACCAACATATAAGGAATTGCAATAGTCTAGGCGGGACGTGATAAAAGCATGTATGACTGTTTCCAGATCTTGAAAGGAAAGAATAGATTTGAGTCTGGAGATGATCCTCAGCTGATAGTAACTATTCTTAAAGACTGAGCTACTTTGTTTTTCTAGACTTTTCTAGAAAAGTGACCAAAATCCAACGTCGAGTCAACATCCTAAAGGGTCACAAAACACCAAAACACATTTTTTGAGATGTTGACAGTCATAAATGTGTCTCACGCTGCTAAAAACACCATTAGGACACATATATTTCACTGAAATGTGAAAAAAATGTGTGTTATTTCGAGCAAATTAGTTCCTCTGGTTTGAAATAGTTTTTTGAAGCTGCATCACGGCGATTAGATGTATGTATTCCAGCATTGAGAGTGGCTCTCTGTACTGGCGAGTTCAACATGACGTCTTTGAGCTTTCAGCATTAATTCATGAAAAAGACTTGGTTCGAACCAATCAGCGCGCTCTATTGTGAATGAGGCGCAACTTCCTTAATATAAATATATTAATGTGCATGATATAGCTTCGAAGACCTGTTACCTGTTACAGTGTTCAGACGGCAGAGAGACGCCACGTTTTGTTGCTAACCGTGATTAAAACAAGTGGAAGAAGAAGAATTGTTTGGAGACATGGGTCATCAGTGTTGTGTTTATAATTGTGCCAAAACAAAGGTTTTGTTTTCAATTCCCCACTATGAGAGTGCAGCTGGGTGGCGCAGTAGGTAGTGCTGTCGCCTCACAGCAAGAAGGTTGCTGGTTCAAGCCTCGGCTGCGTTTCTGTGTGGAGTTTGTGTGCATGTTCTCCCTGCGTTCGCGTGGGTTTCCTCCAGGTGCTCAGGTTTCCCCCACAGTCCAAAGACATGTGGTACAGGTGAATTGGGTAGGCTAAATTGTCCGTAGTGTATGAGTGTGAATGAGTGTGTATGGATGTTTCCCAGTGTTGGCTTGCGGCTGAAAGGGTATCTGCTGCGGACCTCGGATTAATAAAGGGACTAAGCTGAAAAGAAAATTAATGAATGAATGAGTGCAGCTGAACTTACGTGTGGATTACAATGCACATGACAAAGATATGTTTGTAAGGAAAACATTTTATCCGAGAGCTTTACGCATCTGGAAATGGTGAGATCTGGATTTGCCACTCGTCTCCTTTGAAAAAAAGACACGGTTCGAGTTGGTGTTGATTGTCCGGTCTCTACAGATTTGGTAAGTGTGCGATCAGTGTCTTTCTTTGTTTATTCAGAGGCAAAGTTAGTTCTTATTGTCAGCAGTACACTTTCAGTTTTTAATGACATACCTTAGTCAAAATGATTTAGTTTCTAAGTTTACAGTACGTTTACATCAATAGTAATAAATGCTACTCTCCAAATGTAAACACCTTAAACAATTACCGTCATGTAGGATTTTCGCTATATTTTGTGACAGGAACGTCTATACACACACGGATTTCTGACGCTACTTACATCTAAGTTACTGAGAAATGCGGAGGTTTTTTTTATCCCCATCGCCGTGCGGTATCAAACATTCCATTAAAACTACACTCTTCCAGCAGTTCCTCGCATCTAATATCTCGTTTGTCACTGGGGGGCATGCATGAAATGTTACTGAATGAAAGTGAAAGTGCCAAACTGCAGTTAAAGCAGTTCTTACTGCACAAATTAATAATTTGGCAAATAATTTGATTACTGATGTCCATGTAAACACAGTCACTCTTTCTCCCCTACGTCTGTGTTTGTTTTACCTCTCTGTGAATATCAGCACGTGTCCAAATGGAAACGCCCATTTTTATGCAAAACCTTCCCTCTTTTCCTCCCCCAACACTCCCACCGACTTGTTTATAGCCTAAATATGTACGAATTCTTAAATCAAGCATTTTAAGACAAGTAAAAACATTCTCCCCCCCCAGAAATAAGTCAAAATTAAAGTAAAAAGTAAGTCAAATATTCATATTTCCAACTAAAATAAGATTATTTGGCTCACCTCAATGGTTATTATTTAGCTTGTTTTAAGAAAATTTTCTCTTTATTTGAACTTATTATTTTTTTAAACTAAACAATAGTACTTGTCTACAACATGCACCTTGACTTAAGAATTTTTAGATTTTTATTTGGACTAGAAACAAGACAAAAACATTTGGTCGCCTGAATACTCAATTGTGTGCGATTCATAGCTCACCAAGCAGATTGTGCCCCTTATTATATGCCATGGTAAAAGTAATGAGATTTTGTGTTAAGGAGATAAAAAGCCTCAACTTTGAGAGTTTGTATTGAAAGCGGAGCCGAGCAGGCTGTGGTGTTCAACCACATGGCAAAGCCTCTTTTAATTAATACACTCCAAGTTTAGAGAGTAGAGCAAACAATTAAATGCAAATAATGGAGTTCCCCCAAAGACAAGACACACATTGTACTTATGTTTTATTAGCAGTCACAGTACTTGATACAAACCCAAGAATCGAGACTTCCAATGCCCTGTGACCCACATTATTTTTAAACTGTTTGTGCCTATGTATGGTGCTTACTCCTGAGGATATAAAAGTATGATTGAAGGAATTATAATAAATACAGTATATCACATAATTTGGACATCCTTGAGCAAAGGTGAATGCAATTTAATTAAACATTGAACTGGTGTGATGTCATTTAAAGGCAGAATATGTAAGAGTTTGTCAAAATATCCAAAACCACTAGAACAGTGTTAGACAGCCAACAGGAGCACCAGTACAGCTCATGTGATCCTCTCTCAGAGGCTGGTTGTATCTGTGCTGTATATACTGTACCTACCAGTGGTGTAGTCCTTGCTATACGCACGTGTACTCAGTATGCCTACTTTTTTCCGCGAGCTGTTTGGGTATTACGACTTCTGAGGATCAATACTCTCGGTATACTCACTTATTTTGGTGATTAGACTTCCCTAATTTTTGTACATTGAGTATTTAAGTTTTTCGAAGATCACAACAAATCAGCTGAATGAAGTCTCATTGAAACGTTCAAGTAAAATTAGCCCTCCTATATTTCCATTCAGCCCCCCTAACACTTTTGCGATTACCTGTACACTACTAAATGACCACCTCAATCCCCTTTAAATTTGATATAAAAATGGCGGCAGAATCCCGCTCCTGAACTCGTTTTTCAGCAAACCACAGCTGTGCATATGTATGTGTGTGTATATATATATATATATATATATATATATATATATATATATTTACACACACACACATATATATATATATATATATATATATATATATATATATATATATATATATATATATTTACACACACACACATATATATATATATATATATATATATATATATATATATATATATATATATATATAAATCAAATGAAACAAAGATACATTGACTTTCGTCGTTTCTTCGCCTACTTTTAAAATTTGGATTGGGTGGATAATAGTACACCACCTATTTGTTTAGTACTACACCACTGGTACCAACACAGACCTGCGTTTTGCAGCAGGTCGCCACCCAGAGTGACAGACAGCTACAAAGTCTCTGCCAGTGTGAATGATGCATTAGTGTGTGAGAGTTATGATCATTGAATGTACATCTCTAAAGTTTTGAATTAAAAAAACACAATGGCAGAAAGCAAGGTTGTGTGTGGAAGAGCGCCTGGTTGAGGTATTTAAGAAATGTATTCCAGATGTGTGATTGTAATTTTTTTCTAATGTAATTGGACCAGTGGTTAATATGGATGCAATTTTTAGTTTTCCAGTTTATTAAAATAGTTTTCTTGGCGATAGATAGTGAAATTAAGAGTATTTTTTTAAATATTTGTCAAGATAACTGCGAAGACTTTTAAAGATGGAGTAGAGACTAGTGGTCACTATTTCCAGTTATCTGTAGCTGCATGGTTCACAAATCATAAATATCACAATACTGTTAATAAGATTTGCTTGTTTTAAGGAATAACTCGCTTATTTTCACAAGTGTTTCATATGTAGGCCACTGGCATTTGTGTCTGTGTAGAGCGTTTCAAATCAGTCACTTATGAGGTTTCTTTTTCAATTAAAATGCTGCCAGCGAGGGCAGCTGCCTATGTTGGCAGTAGACATTGAGGGAACCCGCTAGGTTTCGGTCGCCTTCCCATGGGCTTTGATATTCAAATGTTTCTTACACTACCAACAGTCCAATGCTTCGGGCATTAACAGAATTAGATGGAATTTAGTCTTGGCTGAAAAGAGATTCCTTGGCATTTCACAGCAAGCCATGCAGAACAAAGGGACAATGTTAGTTTTAATGTCAGGCTGAGAAAGAAACAGGGGAGAACCCTTCACCTCACATGGCCTGATAGTATCACGCCATCAGAAGAGGAAACAGTGAGTTAAATGGGTATTAGATGGATGTGCTTAAAAATAGGAGGCACACACACACTGAAGAATCCTTTTTTAAAGGAAACTCAACAGTTAAGAGAGACACATTGAGTCCTCTGAGAGGCCACTGTGATCTTAAAGTCGCCATGGAACAGAAGTTATGATTGCTCTTTTTCTTTTCGTGATGTACATCTAGGGCTGAACATTCATTCATTTTACGCTTAGTCCCTTTATTAATCAGGGGTCGCCACTACACTACACCACAGAAAATTTAGCTTACCCAATTCACCTATAGCACATGTCTTTGGACTTGTGGGGGAAACCAGAGCACCCGGAGGAAACCCGCCAACAGTGAGAGAACATGCGAACTCCACACAGAAACTGACTCAGCTGAGGCTCGAACCAGCAAACTTCTTGCTGTGAGGCGACATCGCTACCCACTGCACCACCGCACTGCCCTAGGGCTGAACAATAATTCAATATCTACCGTAATATTATTGTTTTTGATAATGCTAATATGATCTTTAAGGACATTTCCAACATCATGCCGATTGGGCCATCAGGTAAAATGGGCCATTTAAGACGAAGTGTCTTATCTGCTTAAAAGTTAACAGCCAATGACTGCAAAGAATTTCAAACTGTTGCCATAACAGTACTTGATATTTAGCAAATGACATCTAGCAAATTTGAGGGTGATTAATAGGGAGGGGGCAATGTCTCATTCTGAAAGCAATAATAATAATAATAATAAATAAGGATGATAAATCAATAAAAAAAGAAACGCACATTTAGAAATTATGATTCATAACCCATGTCTTCATGGTCGCTCTGAGATAAAATGCAGGTTTTACGAATTAAGAAAATGTATTTTAATAATAAAAAATAATAATATAAAAAAAATGAAATTATATTTTCAGAAATAGATTTTTTTTTGTAACTGGTCCGGTTTACGTGAATGCGTTCAGATAAAATGGGCCATTTTCTGAGTTGTGTTTAAGCAGAATTGCTGGTGGCTTTTCCTTTTAAACGTTATTTAAATTATTTGTATTGTATTTTGTGACATACCCTTTTCACATTTTGGCTTCTAAATATATTTGTATGACATTATATATAAATTTGTTCTACTGCTTTTATTTCTAAAATATTATATTGTTTTACAGGAGGTTTCATAAACTGCATTTGAGACTTCGTATTCACCTTATTCTCCAAGTACAAGTGGGCGCAGCCATTTTTCAGGAACTTTATTGGCTCCAGAACTACCTGACTGAAGACCTTTTAAAAGACAGGTGGCATGCAGGGATTGGCTTAGCAGAGTTGTAAAGCAGAAGCCAATCAGAAAGCAGCAGTAACAGGATTGGTTGCAGCAAGGTCAAGTCAAAGAGCCAATCAGGGGCAGCAGTAGGCGGTGCAAGCCTGGTAGTGGACTGTGTGACAGACAGAAACACATGATGAGACACAAAAATAAACAGTAAAATAAGCAAATAAGTGCTGGCATAAACCAACCGCCAACTATTCCGGCAGTTTTACACAGAGGATTCCCTTTCAGCCGCAACCCAGTACTATGAAACAGCCATACACACACACTCATACACTACAGCCAATTTAGCTTATTCAATTCCCCTATAGCGCATGTCTTTGGACTGTGGGGGAAACCAGAGCACCCTGAGGAAACACACACTTTGACATGTGGAGAACATGCAAACTCCATACAGAAATGCCAACTGGACCAGCCGTGACTCAAACCAGCAAGTTTCTTGCTGTGAGGCGACAGTACTCAGCCACCATGTCACCATCGTAAGAAAAGATCCAAGACAAGTTTTGGAAACAACAACAAAAAAAACACTGAAAATATGGCTAGTTTCTAGTAGTGTTGAAAGCCTGACCCGATATTGTGGCGCAAAATAAGCAAAGCTTTATAAGTTAGCAATAAGATATTTTACAATCTATGTGCCAGTGTATCTTCTCCAGTGTGAGAGTTATACGCTCACCAACAACAGCCCCAGTATAAAGTCTTCCTGGGGAATTCTGCAGGCATTGCAGTTTGCTAAGTGATTATTTAGGAACGCCACCAAGGAGTGGGCTGAAATAATCAATACATGAAACAATGGAGTTAATCGATCTTTCACAACAGAAAAGGGCAACATACTGTAGGTCGAATACGTGCAATGTTTCTAGGATGAAACAAAGAGCTCTTTACAGTGTCCTATATGAAAGGCAGTGCTCTGTATAAAGTGTACATTGATGATTACCAATCACAGAGTTTCACTACGCATCGTTATGACGTGTAGTTAAATTTTTTAAGAGGTCAGTGTCGGCATCAGCCACGGCGAGGGCTATGTGACCACACGAAGGCTGCGCCGGAGCATACGCATGCGCTTGAAGTATAATTCAGCCTTTAGTATGCAATGAGAGAATGAAATGCAAAAAAAGGCCACATTTTGTCAACATTTCCAGTCTGCGCAGACTCCACAACCATTGCATGCAGCTATATTTACTTTTTTGTTAGGGTTAGTTAGGGTGAGGTTCAGAGTTTAGCCTGCCATTTATGACCCACTTCACATGTGAAGCATTTAAATAGGGCAGCGCTCTAGGATTGGCTGAAAACCATGAGAGTCATCTGAAACACAATAGACACGAAGCAGCTGTTTGCATTCATCTTCGTTTCCTCGTAGCAGCCGTAAAAACACTGAAGAATGTCCATCAGCTCCACCCTGACTATTCCTGCACTCCCTCAGACACAGCATGCAGGGATCGATCTGTGCTCGCACGTGCAAATCGTACATCTGGTGTCCATTCAAGGACGTATTTGTGCAGAAAAATGATAGGGTTTATCATTAAGATGGATGCGAAGTCGACGATCCGCTTCATCTGGCAAGCGTTACATTTCCGCTTAGCACTCGGCCTTCAATAAATCCACATATAGTGAGATGGGGATTAGCGAGATGATGTCTCTTCGGTGATGAAAGCTTTTCATTCATTTCAATTAGTCCATCAATCATGTGATATTTAAGTTACATAATACATCTCGTCCGTCCTCTAGAGTAGAGGACCTAAACTAACATTTTACACTGACTGAACGCAGAATATTTACTGGCAGAGTGTGCAAAAACAGATACAATTTCAAAGGGCTTCGCACGCCTCATTTAGGGCTTGTAGGCTGCTCGTAACATTAGTCTTACAGCCTTGTAACCGTGTTATATGTGTTCTGCTGTGGTGAAAACAGCACTGCAAGGTCAAAACACGCACGTACACTGTCATTAATGAGTATTTGATCTGCCATATTTTTTTCTGGTGGAGATCATGAAATGATTCTTTGATCCGCTGTTTTTCTGGAGGTGAACAGCACTGCAAGGACGATACACGCACGTACACTTTGTCATTTGCCAAATGTGATATTAATCTTCGATTCGCCACCAACATGCACCTGTAACGAACAGAACACAGGCTATAAGAGTCTACTTTTGTGTTGAGAGAAGTGATCTGCTCATTTTCTAGCTCCAAACCTAAGCAAAGCTGGCTAGAAAAGTGAAATCATTGATGCACAAAGTGAAACTTACCCTTAGAAAGTACCTTGCAGGCACAGGACGTCAACATGACATCATATTGATGTTGTACCCCAACCTTGTGGGGACGTTGGATTTTGATTGGAAATGAAAATCGGGTTGTCGATGTCCAACCTAAAATCAACCAAATATCAACGTCTAATCATGTTACACCTTGACGTTGTGTGGACATTACCACTATGACATCTATTAGACATTGGATTTTGGTCACTTTTCAACACAACCTAAAATTAACCAAATATCGATGTAATTTGATGTCATTATTGGACCTCAAAATAACGTCCTTAGACTCTGGCTAGTATTTTGGTTAACTGACGTCATGACCTAAATCTAACCTAATATTAACGTCTTATGATGTTGTGTGCCTGCTGGGTATGTGCATGTACTGATGAAAGGTGGGAATGGAATTCTCCAGTTTTTCTTCTGTAGTCTGAAGCTGATTGCAATTAGAGGCCTTCACCAGGGATGATATTTACACAATTCTATGACGTTTGTCAAACTTTCGGCGGCTGTACACTTCATAGTTTCTACGCGCATCACGGTTCATTCACAAAATGTCCGCATCTACGCTTTGCAGGGGACAACAGCCAATCACATGACTTTTCCAGGGTTGCGTAAAAGCTATTGGCAAGCGTCTGCTCAAGGGTATTTGCATGGAGCGACCTAACGGGCTTCTGTTTGATGATTTAAAGTTCACGTGAATCTTTGATGCTGACATAACATTTAAAATAATACTGTAAATAATCTGATGGCAGTTTCATTCAATCATGAACAAGCCCAATGCTGGGATCATTTTTTTAAATTATTTAAAAACTCTTTAACACAATGACTCGGTTTGTCCATTTTTGACCCAAGGTTGGGTTAACAACAACCCAGCATTTTTTAACAGTCACCATTGGCGTTGTGACAAGTGGCTTTGGGGGGCTTAAGCTCCGGATCTTTTGAAATAGGTTGTATAACATTCATTTTGTTATCCAAGTACGTAAAATGACCACATACATCACGCGCATTCGAATTACAGCAGCTTTTGTGTCGGGTATTTAAATAGTCGGGTGTTCGGCAGCACCTGTTTCTATGGGCAAAAAAACCCCTGTAATAAATAAAATCTGCGTCATCCAATCATTTTCTTTTCAGCTTAGTCCCTTTATTAATCTGGGGTCACCACAGCGTAATGAACCGCCAACTAATCTGGCATATGTTTTACACAGCGGATGCCCTTCCAGCTGCAACCCATCACTGGTAAACATCCATTCACACTCATTCACACACATACACTACAGACAATTTAGCTCACCCGATTCACCTGTACCACATGTGTTTGGACTTGTGGGGGAAACTGGAGCACCTGGAGGAAACCTACGCGATCATGGGGAGAACATGAAAAGTCCACACAGAAATACCAACTGACCCAGCCAGGGCTTAAACCAGCGATCTTCTTGCTCTGAGGCGATTGTTCTACCCACTGTGCTGCCAGACAAAGAATATATATAAGTGTGTATATGTTGTTCATACAGTGTGTTTAAAAGGGGGGGACTACTTTAAAAGGGGGGGGACTACTTTAAGCCCCTTATCCCTTTCGACCCTAGGATTGCCCCAGATGGTCACATATTTATTATTACGTATATAGTATGGGATTAACAGTATTTGTCAGTCTAGATGTGCAATACAGTCAGTCTAGATCAGGGGATCTCAAACTTTTCAGCCCGTGACCCCTAAAATAACATCAGTCACTCGTGACCCTCTCTATGCTCGGGGGTGGTTATAAGCATACAGATATTGAACGCAATGGTGCACACACATCAATAGGAACTATATAAACAAGCTTAATGACGACACAAAAGGGTGCAACAGTGTGACAACCATCTATTTTTATAATCATTATTCATTTGTTATATTTAATATTAATCTCACTTAATGAGAATGGTGAGCACAATGTTTATAGCACAAGACTTCTTGGTTTAATTTTGGAGATCGTCCTCCTTGTTCAGTTGTGGCCATTATTTTTGATGTATGTGAGTGCCATAAAGGTGTCAAAGTTTAACATTGTACTGTAAAATCTGCTGCAGCTAACACTATTGCTGTGATGTTAATCTAGCATAATAACCCCAGGGGTCACAATCCAATTAAAAAATAAAACAAAACTGAAAGGCTTAAATAGTATACTAACTATATTAAGTATATATTAAATATATTATAAGTTAAAAACTATTTTTTTATTCTGTAGGTTATGGATAAAGTATGATAATTCTAATAGTTTAATAAAATACATGAGATTTTTGGAAATCACCAAGCAACCCCCCTCCCCCCACCCAGGGGGTCCCGACCCCCACTTTGAGAACCACTGGTCTAGATGTCCAGTGATGCACATACCTACAATCAAATTTCCCAAAAACCAGTGATCCAAATTGTCATTTACACACATTTTACATTTCTCTATGCCAACAATTGTCTAAATTGTTTTATTTTACCCAAAATATTTTCAGAGAAGGCAAAACTCAGATCTCCAGAGCAATGAAAGAATAATCTCTGAGCAATAAAATTATATCTAGCCTCATAAACTATTGTCATGCCTTTTATGCATTGTGTGGGAGCACACATATATGGCCGGAGCAGTGACGCACGGACCACACCACCACACAACTGCCTGTGACCGTCGGTGGCCAGATTGCGTGAGAGTACTTCCAAAGTACTGGCCATGCAGACGAGAGTCAGCTTAACCTCCAAAGCCACTCAGCATGATAATTCTGATGTGGTTTCCAGAACGTTCCCATTTGATTCATTCTGCTGGTAATTATTTATTGGCCTGAAAAGAGGAACACAAGCTGCTGCCAGAGTCGGGGGTGGCAAACGCCTATGCTTGTGCTCTAATTTGTCTGCGGAAATAGAACCATCTGCAGAAACATGCAGATGGCGGAGCTCAGGTATGTCAGCGACAACACTGAATGTTGTTAAACATTACTTAATGGGTGGCCGCAGACTCCTTATGTGACCGGTGATGCACCGTGCATGCAATTAACGCAAACCTCTCTCATCCCCCTCATTGGCTTTCCGTCCCCTTCTTGAGCAAAGATAAAGAGAGCAATGTGTGCATCTGCGCGCTTGGTGTTAGCGAACAAGAGGCTGCAAACAAAGGCATCAGGCAGTTACTATGGGGTGATGCTGGCGGCAGGGAGAGGCGATGTGTGGGATACAAACACTTGTTCAGAAAGGATGGCGAATGAGAGACGGAGGGGGGCTGCGGTGGGATGCTGCTATCGGCACGTACACCCCAGTCTCAGAGATGAGAGAGAGCAACCCTGGAATAGTCTCACGAACACCCGCCACCCCACACCATGTCATAGGAGGCCAAGAATGTTCATTGTGCCCAATATGAATGTGATCATTCAGTCTTACCCCGGTTGGGAACTTGAAGTTGATTAAGAAAGTGCTTTTCAATGGCCTTTTTCTGCTTAGCAGTTCTCCTGCTTGACTTTAAAGGTGCCATATACTGGATTGATTCAATGTTAAATTGTTCTCCGATGTGTACATTGTAAATATGTGAGTTCGAAACAGTCACCAGGAATGGATTTATATGTATAACTAGAGTCATAAGTGAGAGTGTGACCATATTTGGAATGGTCGTAAATATTAATGAGCTCTGCTCTGATGCTGGCAGCTCAGTGCCTGCTCCCTCGATCACACTACAGTAATGGCCCGTTTCCACTGACTGGTACAGTACGGTTCGGGCTGGTACGGGTCACCTTTATCAGCCTTATGTTTCCACTGCCAAAAGGGTACTAATGGTGTGGTGTACGACAGAAAGTTTCAGTCGACTTTCTGTTATTCACCACGCCCACCAAAGGGTACCCTTGGTAGTGGAAACGCATGCCTGATAAAGGTGACCCGTACCAGCCCGAACCGTACTGTACCAGTCAGTGGAAACGAGCCATTGGTAACCTTTTAATGTGCTAGGTACTCTTTGCAAAGGGTACCCAAAAAGTGGTACGGTACGGTACGGTACACTTTTAGATACCTTTTGACAGTGGAAACGGTCATAAAAGCATACCGAAGCAAACCGTACCGTACCACTCAGTGGAAACGGGCCATAAGACAAGAATGAGTGTTGTTGAGGAGTTTTAGGACAAATTTGATTAAAGGTTTTGAACAATATAGGCTCATTCTGAAAACGTAGCCCTATATACAGTACATTTCTGGATATTATGTAGCCAGAGTACGAATGTCGCTGGTCAATCGTTCAAGCTGGTCAATAAACTACTTTTTATGGTATTTTAGGAACTTAAGAAATTCTATATATTATTTATTTTACAATATAATAATAAATAATACTTTTTATTTGTATAGCGCTTTACCTATGCAACTCGAAACGCTTCACAAACAACAAGCATGCACTGTAAAATAAAAAAATGTATAGACAAATAAAGCAAAATAAACAACAAATATATACTCAGATACATCACAGTAGGGTATACATGCACACACAGTTCATTGTTTCAAACCACTAAAAATGTTGATAAAAGTCACCACCTGCTTCAAATATTATCACTCGATTGAATGGGTGTTATCAGTGGTTATCAACTGATAGATATGGGCCAATAGGGGCCTTCTGCCTCTACTGGTAGGTTCAGAAGGCTGTTATCATCCATCCACATGGTTAATTAGCTGTACTAATAAAGAAGACTCCAGCTCCAGATCTGTTTTTACATTACTGTGATGGTTGGGTTTAGGGTTGCGATAACGGAAGACGTTAATAAAATTCATTCATTAATTTTCTTTTCGGCTTACTCCTTTTATTAATCCAGGGTCACCACAGCGGAATGAACCACCAACTTATCCAGCATATGTTTTACGCAGCGGATGCCCTTCCAGCTGCAACCCATCACTGGGAAACACTCGAATTCACATACATACACAACAGCCATTTAGCTTACCCAATTCACCTGTACCGCATGTCTTTGGACCTGTGGGGGAAACCAGAGCACCCGGAGGAAACCCACGTGGACACGGGAAGAACATGCAAACTCCACACAGAAATACCAACTGACCCAGCTGAGGCTCGAAGCAGCGACCTTATTGCTGTGAGGCGATCGTGCTACCCAGTGCGCCACTGTGATGCCGAGTAAAATACAATTAATAGGAAATTTTATAAATAATATAAATAATTCTCGTGGTTTATCAGCTATACTAATAGAGAAGACTCCAGATCTGTTTTTACATTACTGTGACGGTTGAGTTTATGGTTGCAAAAGGGGTAGATGTTAATAAAATACAATTAATAGGCAATTTTATAAATAATTCTTGTTAACTTCCGGCCGCAGCCGTATGTGATCTATAGCTGATTAGCCATGTGTATGGATGATAACAGCCTTCTGAGCCTACCAGTAGGCGCAGAAGGTCCCTACCTGCACATTTCTATCAGCTGATAACCACTGATAACGCCCATTAAATCGAGTGATAACATTCGAATCGGCTGAAGTCACTCTGTTAAACTGCACAGTTGCATTTTCATCATCAAGAGTCTACAAAGCAGAGATCAACATCCCATAATGCAAGACGTTTCTAGTAAAGGGCTGCTCAACCCTATTCCTGGAGATCTACCTTCCTGCAGAGTTCAGCTCCAACCCTGATCAAACACACCTGAACCAATTAATTAGGACCTGAACAGCACTTGATGATTACAAACAGGTGTGTTTGATGTGGGTTGGAACTGAAATCAGCAGGAAGGTAGATCTCTAGGAACAGGGTTGGTCACCCCTGTTCTAGTATATCTAGTAAGAGCTTGAATAGCTGGTTCAGGTGTGTTTGATTAGAGCTGGAGCATAAAGCTGCGGTCACACTTGACATTTCCTCCCATAGACTCCCATTCATACGCACGCGAATGCGTCAGACCGGAAACGCGGTCTCATGCGTTAAGTTTCGCAGGTTGCTGCGGTGCAAAGTTCAAGCTTGGTGAACTCTGACCTGTGAAATCGCATCATTTGACTGCGTGAGACCAATCTAGGATGAAAACACGACCTCTCTGGGCAAAAATGTAAAACATGGAGCAATCGCTCGCTTTTTAAAATGTCTAATAAGCTTGTTTAATCCCGCCCCTTTTCGCAGCGCCGCACGACAGAATTTCGCACACACAAAGCCCGGTGTGACCGTAGCTTCACTCTCCAAAAAAAAAACGGCCCTCCAGGACTGAGTTTGGACATCCCTGGATCATTAGATTTCTCAATTCATAAGCCCTTTAATAATCCATTTTGCTTGTTCATAAACTTTGTTGTGTGTTTTTTATCTCTACCCCTACTGTCAAACCCTAACATCCAAGCCTAAATCCAAACATATATATATTTATCTTAATCCAAAGTATGTTACTAGCACTGCTCCAAATCGGTTGATTGAGACCATGTGCTGTCTTGTTGTGGAAGTCTCTTTGATTGCAGGGATTGTGAATATATATTAATATTTTCCTTCTTCTTAACCTACTCCAAACAGAACTGATCTGCTTTTGCAGCTCAAGAGGAACACTTGTAGCCTCGAGGAGACAGATTGAAATATTATGATTACAAAAAAGAGAGCCGTGGAAAGGAAACCAAGAGTTAGCGGGTGGCTGAGAGACACTTCAGAGATTGAGCAATGGCTGTTTTAATGAGACCCCGAGGTGCAGTTGAGCAGGGGAGCAGCAGGGGGCAGTCTCATCGCAGACTCGATGACTCTACAGAAGATGGCGCAGTGAGGTCATTGCCAACCATAATCGTTTATATAAAAGAGTTGCAAGACCCCTTTAAGGAACACATGATCTCTAAGTCTGGGGAACACGCCAAGACCCCAGCATTGAGGGTTGTGCCCGCTGGTGCCTCCCAAACCTGACTCAACATTGTAATGTTTACAGTGCCTGACACAACTATGTGCATCATAATGAAAAACATATTGGACACATGACACCGGTTTAGAAGGCCAGTGATTTTTACGAGTTGCAAGAGGGGTATGGGTGTTTGGGAGAAGCTTTGCAGCTTGCTGAATGGTTGGTGATTTACTGTTGGTGAGATGGCGAACTCAGCCTGGCTGGATGCCTTTCTCTCAGACAGGAAGCAGCTGCTCTGGTGATCGCTCATTTCACTCCAAACCCAAGACCAAGATCATGGTTTGGTGTTTCTACCAAGAAGTCCCCATGATACATCACCATATTACATTTAGTCATTTAGCACACGCTTTAGTCCAAAGTGACTTACAATTGAGGAGGCATTCACGATTCAACAAGAAGAAGAGGCAATACACACAAGAAGTGCTAATTACTGTATACAAAGGACCTTGATGTGCTCAGAGAATTTTAGCACTAGAGTAAGGAGGTATATTATCAAAATATGCATACATATTATCAAAATACTTGGGTCACTTTACAATATTTTAAATATATCACAATATTCTTCGATTGTCAATCAAACATTCATTCATTAATTTCCCTTCGGCTTAGTCCTTTTATTCATCAGAGGAATGAAGCGCCAACTTATCTAGCATATGTTTTACCCAGTGGATGCCCTTCCAGCTGCAACCCAGTACTGGGAAACACCCATACACTCTCACATTCACACACACTCATACTCTACAGCCAGTTTAGGTTATTCAGCTCACCTATACCACATGTCTTTGAACCGTGGAGATAACTGGAGCACTCGGAGGAAACCCACGCCAACACGGGGAGTAATCCCCCACATATTTTATTCCTCGTTATTCAGATTTCGCTTGCTATAGTATTTGAGGCTTTTACAAGCATCAGATGCACAGCTGTTTGTCTGATGTAATGTGATAGGTGATTTGATCCCTTTTAAACGGAATCTGAAAAACCCTTTGGATGCAGTTCGTGAAAATTGCCAGCTACAACATGTCTACATGTATTCTGGCTTTTAAGTTAGGGATAAAGTACATCCAGGAGATTGTTATCACAGAATAAACGCGGACAGGCTTATCGGCTTATGTTGTATAAGACTGAAGGGCTGCAAAAAAAGCCGTCCTGGTTGTACTTATCCCGCTCATTACAAGGCCAGTTTCCAAAAAACATTCTTCTGAGCTCTAATAATTTATTAATTCTTTATTTAAACGCAAAGCTGGAAAAAAGGAAAACAGCTGATGGAGTATACACTAACCTGTACATTATTCACAAGATTAAAAAGGCAAAGCTAACAGGAACAAAATTGGCTGAATAAAGCATATTGATTTCCAAATTTACTCTGACCTGTATTTCATTGCAGTTTAGGGCTAGTAATCAGGTAAATTGGTTAAGTAATGGTGTGTTATTATGATTTGATACAAAAGCAGCATCCAAGAAAGGTCTAGTCCAGGCATGGGCAAACTCGATCCTCGAGGGCCGGTGTCCCTGCAGAGTTTTGCTCCAACACTAATCAAACACACCTGAACACCCTAATTAGTGTCTTCAAGATCACTAGAAAGCTACAAGCAGGTGTGTTTGATTAGGGTTGGTGCAAAACTATGCAGGGACACCGGCCCTCCAGGATCGAGTTTGCCCATCCCTGGTCTAGTCCATTAGGAGCAATGATGGGCAGAGGATTGCTATTTTGAAAAAATAATTGAAATGTTCATAAACAATGCTCCTCAAAGAAAGAGATATTTCACCTTCAACAGTGCAGAACATTATTAAAATATTCAAGGAATCTGGAGGAATTTCAGTGAGTAAAAGAAAAGGGCAGCAAGACTAATCTGAACAACCGTGATCTTCAATCCCTCATGCAGCTCTGCATCAAGAATCATCATTCATCTATAAGCGGCATCACCACATGGGCTTAGGACTACTTTGGCACCACAATAAGTACCACAATATGTAGTTACATCCTCAAATGCCAGTTAAAACTGTACTGTGCCAAAAGGAAGCCCTATGTTAACAGTGTCCAGAAGCGGTGTCATCTTCTCTGGCGTCTGGGATGGACCATCCCACAGTGGAAACATGTACAGTGGTCAGATGAATCAGAATTTCAGGTATTTTTATGGGAGAAATGGACGCATGTGCTTTGAACCAAAGACAAAAATTATCATTCAGACTGTTACCAGTAACAAGTTCAAAAGCCAGGACCATGTTATGGGGTTGTGTCAGTGCCCTTGGCGAAGATAACTTGTACTTCTGTGATGCACCATTAATGCTGAAAAGTACATAGAGATTTTGGAGCACAATATGCTGCCTTCTTTTTCAGGGACGTCCATGCACATTTCAACAAGACAATGCAAAACCACATTCTGCACACATTACAAAGTCCTGGCTGTGGAGGAAGAGGATACAGGTACTTGATTGGCCTGTCTGCAGTCCCAACCTGTCTCCAATAGAGAATGTGTGGCGCATTTTGAAGCGCAAAATGCGACAACGAAGACCCTGTACTGTTGCCTACCTTAAGACTTGTTTGCAGGAAGAATGGGACAAACCCAGAAGCCGTTCAAACCCCAAACCCGTCATTACACCTGAAACACTTCATCGCTTGGTGTCTTCAGTCCGTAAATGTCTTTTAAGTGTTGTGAAAAGCAATGGCAACATTACAAATTGATAAACGCTATAATGTTTCAACTTTTATGAAATGTGTTGCAGGAACCAAAATTGGAATAATTTTTTTGAAAAAATCAATACAAATCATGAGGAACACATTAAATAACGTTTGTTTTATTGTCTGCAATGAAATACAAGTCAAAGTCAATTTAGAAATCACTACTTTCTTTTTTATTTGTGTTTTCCATACTGTCCCAACCTTTTTTTTTTGATTTGGGGTTGTAAATATTACTCATTCACAAGACGACGGCAAACAGTCAAAAACCATGGCATGACAGACAGGCAGATACACATGAATGTAGATTTAAATATATGTATGTGACGTATTCACTGACAGTCAAGGTGATTTAAAGTTCCCAGATGAGCCTGCATTATTGCGGTATTGTGATCTCGGAATAATACACCTTGGAATTCTGCATCTGACCAATCAGAATCAAGTATTCCAGACATTCATTCATTCATTTCCTTCGGCTTTGTTCCTTATTTATCAGAGGTCACCATAGCGGAATGAACCACCAACCTATCCAGCATATGTTTTACGCAGCAGATGCCCTTCCATCTCAGTACTAGGAAACACCTACTGGGTCACCTATAGCGCATGTGTTTGGACTTGGGAAAACGGAGCACCCAGAGGAAACCCATGATAACACTGGGAGAACATGCAAACTCCACACAGAAATGCTAAATGGTCCAGCCGGGACTTGAACCAGCGACCTTCTTGCTGTGAGGTGACGGTGCTAACCATTGAGTTAACGTGCCCCCAAGTATTCCAGACAGCCAAAATTAAGCCAACTATTTGGATTCCACTACGAAATATTGTCCGTCGCAATTTTGTATGCCAAATTCAAATATCCGCAGCATTGCACACCACCCAAAGAGAGGCTTCATTGACTGTAAATCACAGTGGCATGTCTGCAGGGGGCTCAGATCACACTTCAAAGGCCTAAAGCCCCTCACTGTCCTCACATTAAGAGCGAAGGTATATCCCCCCACCTTCTTTCCATTGCCACAGGAGAGAGAAGAGACTATATGAAAGCAGGAGAGAGAGGATATCTCCTGCTGGTTAGGGTTTGATGTGTAAGAAGCCATTGTGAAAAGTGCAGTGACCCCAGACACGGGCTGACGGGATGGGGAAGCCCGCATGAAAGTGTTTGAGTGATAGACATAACAGCTAAGAAGCCCGAGCCGGCAGGGCCTCTCAGCTCTCAGAGAACTTTAATAGTCGTGCTCATGAGCCGGCCATGTGTGCCCCATGCAGCACAACAAGACGAACATCAAAGTGCTCGGCCTGCTCCACTTTTATATGAGATCATGCAAGCACTTTTCTTTAATGTCTGCAGTTTCACAGCTGTTGTAGATGTGGTGGCAGGACAAGTGCTCTTCTCGATGTGCACACTATGCCTCCGGTCAGCTGGTGACTCTGACATCTTTGCTATAGCTTAATGCCGAGTTCAGACTGCATAAGTAGTTGTGTCACGGATGTTTTCACACTGCATGACTATCTTGGGTAGCATTCTGTCGATGCTGTGTTTTCACTGTAGGATGGATCGGTGCAGGGGCGTTGCTAGACATAAAGCTCTACTGGGGCACGCACCCTCTTCCAAACACCCCCCCCCCCCCTATATATATGCACACTCTCTATATATAATTTATAAAAGTATAAAAGTATTCTTGTTATTATACAATTATTATTCTAAACAATCTTAACACATAATATAAAAATAATAATAATAATAACACACAATAATAAGAATCTTAATATCTTGACACGTGGCAGAGAATTTACGTTAGGTTTATTAAGTCTTACCTCCCTGACTCGTCATCCCTCCTTTTTGCTTCATACAAAATATCAATCAGGAGGCATGCTTAGTAAGATCACTATCATGTTATTAAAAGTTTTGTCGACTTGCAAAACAAAAAAGGCTGTTACGCCGGTTTTACAACGCATGAGCGGTGCGTAGGCAGCAAGTAGCCTGCTTTTTTGGCGCGCATGTTAACTACTGGGACTCGCACCGGCAGAAAAGCAGCGCGTGCGAGAGGCCCACGGATTCTTTGTGCACATGTGGAGATCAGTTTGCTTTTTGACTGCTTTCTTCAGCGTTGGTTCGGTTGCACTTAGAGAATAACGTCTTTATTTCAGAATGACCACTCTTAATAAATACACTTTGCATATGAAGTAAATCATATCTCAATGCATTTACTGGGGCACTGGAGTTTTTTACTGGGGCACGTGCCCCAGTAAATTGGGTCTAGCAACGCCCCTGGATCGGTGACAGGAGGTTTCACACTGCATGACTTTAAAATGGGAAGAGTATCGCACAAGACAACTTTGTCCAAACTACGTCTCACAACCAAACAAACTCGAGAAGGGACATGGAAACCATGCAAGGTCTTGTAATATATCTTTCGTTATTAACTACATAATGGAAAAAGAAGGCTTTAGCTTTAGAAAATGTACTTTTTTTTGCTCACCTGGCTTTTGAAGGGAATTAGCAATTTCTCCTCATCTTTTATATTTTTCGAGCCGGTTGTGATATTGCTCAGATGACACATCAAACAGACACGGTGCTCCTGCCAAATTTCCACTAGATTTTCCTCAATTTCTTGCGTCCAAATAAACTGAAAATGAGTGCTTATGACTTCTCCCCCAACCTACCATTGGCCTGCAGCTACCAATACTAGCGAATGCTGCTCTCTCATTGGCTGTAGGTAATCGCCAATGTTATTTTCAATCAGAACACATTTCACACGACATGATTTGAATCGCCGATTCTTTTATATCGTAGCTTTGATAGTTCATACTGTGTGAGCTACTTCATAGTGTGAGCATACTGTACAAGCACCGATTTGCCTGTGATTTTGGGTTTTTGTCTGCGATTTCTCAAAGCCTGTTGGCGAGTCCAAATTGGGGATAAAATCATGCAGTCTGAACTAGGCATAAGATGTGCAATGTCAAACTCAAGGCTTGTTTATACTTCTGCGTTGAGCGATCACCATGAGCCACGGTGCATACCTTGTGTGTAGTTGTGCATTTATACTTCTGCGTGCTGTTTGTGTTGCTCTGCAGTAACACTTCCGAAACGGTAGCTGCCATTAGGTTTTTATGTTCCTCTTTATCAAGTTTCATTGCGGCTATTTCATTTTATTTTTTTTAATCATACCTTACTGTACAAGTTGCTCAAACTCGCTTATTCTGAGGCAGCTACAACTTTAATCATAAGGTGAACACAAAACAAACGTTTGCATCTGGAGCTCCTTCACGTGACTCGACACTTGCTTCAACAAGTTCGCATAGCTCTCACCTTCACCCACACTCATAATAGCTACCAAGTCGACCAATCACAGAGCTTGCGCTACGCCTCGTTGCGATTTTTGAAGAGGTGGGTATCAGCCACGGCATGCGGGACACGAGGTATGCGACCACTTGAAGGCTGCGCCGGACCATACGCGCGTGCTTGACATAAGTATAAATGAGCCTTCAGTGTTCTGAAGATTGACATTTTAGGTTATTGCACACTGAGTCCGAAATTTTTGTCTGTTATTTACGGTGGCCGGGAAGTGCAAAACAACATTACAATGTGTGAAACACTTTTATGAAGCTCGAGACAAATTTACATTTAAAAATTGTTTTTACCTATCATACAACACAATTACATAGGAAAAACTACTTTACCAAGGACGAAACAAATGTACATTTTAGTAAAAAAATTTACAAGATGCAAAACACTTTTAACAGTCCTGAAATAAATTTACAACGACAGATTCTTTACGGAAAGGGAATGTAATTTTTGACAACCTGATCTCACGAGGAAACAAGTATTTTAAGTTTTTTCAGTTTAGTGGCTAATTTGTACGAGTTCAGTCGTATGAAAATGTACGATTTTTAAAAGGAGGCTTGGCACCCAACCCAACCCCTAAACCCAACCATCATTGGGTGATAAGCAAATTGTACTAAATTGTACAAATGAGATCGTACAAACATCGCGTTGGTTTTGATGTGCTTGTCTTTCTCCGACTCAATGCCAGCCATCGTGGAAAAGCAGATTTGAATTTAGCAGCTGATCACGGAATGCTGTAATTGTGACTCCATAGACCATCCTACACTGATCACAAAGAATTAAGATTAAAGTTTTCCCACTGTTTTTTACAGCATTATGTTGTATGGATGTAATGTATAAAAGAGTTATTTAAACGCCAATAAAAAGTCTAGGCATGATGGCTCAGTGGTTAGCACTGTCGCCTCACAGCAAGAAGTTCGGTGGTTTAAGTCCCGGCTGGTCCATTTGACATTTCTGTGTGGAGTTTGCATGTTCTCCTCGTGTTGGCATGGGTTTCCTCAGGGTGCACCCACAGTCCAAGCACATGCCCTAGAGGTGAATTAGTTAAACTAAATTGGTCGGAGGGTATGAGTGTGTGTGAATGTTAGAGTGTATGGGTGCTTCCCAGTACGGGTTTGCAGCTGGAAGGGCATCTACTGCGTAAAACATATGCTGGAATAGTTGGCTTTTCATTCCGCTGTGGTGACCCCTAAAAAATAAGGGACTAAGCCTTGAATGAATGAATCCATGTACAGTATATAGTTTTACAGAGCATCACTGTTTATTGTAGTAAAAACTAAAGTATTCAATCGTTTCAGTTCATCAGGTCACTGAAGTCAGAACTAGAGTATGCTGTAACATTTATGAGCAAAATGTTGTAAATACTATAACATATAAAAAATACACACTTTAGTATGGTTCAAAATCTTTATTTTTTTCATGGGGATTTTGACATGATATTGTTATCATCACAGTATGATAACAATAATATACTATTGCAGCTATCACAGGGTAAATGGGATTACTCTGAGAGATCTTGACAGTGTGAATCTATATTTTTTGCCCATTCATTGGAAATCTGCAGTATCTTATGCATCAGTATGCCTGGAAAAACTCAGATTTAATGTCATTTGGCAGCAAGTAGTATGAATGTCTGAGTCTTTCTCACACATATGCTTTACTATTATCACCCCTTCTTCCAGACACTTCTCTGCGATTACATGTTCAGTCTGTAATATCTGTTTCTGGCAAACATTCACAGTACAACAGTGCCGACAATGCTAATAATGCTAGACATCTGTTGGAAATTCAATTACATTTTCTTGGATGATCCGTCTGGAATGAGGTAAAGATCTGCTAACAACCTTGATGAAAAGATCATGTTAGGCCAGCATTAATTCCCAAGCTGGTTGCTCGATTCTGGTCTAATTGATGAACAGTGTAGCAGTTGCTGATACTTGTTGAAATTATTGGTCCATTCATAATTCTCAGGAGTTTTAAAATTTTTAAAAAATCTCTTATAAGTATAATTTTGCAAAAATACTTTACGTGTTTGTCTCTTTAAATGCAAATGAGCCGCTGCTCCCTGTCTCCTTTCCAAAAGACGGAAGAACCTTTACAGTTTTGTAAAGTCTGCTAAAAACAAAACACAGTTTCTGTGGCTGAAAAAGATCCCCACCGCATGATGCTGAAACTACCATGCTTCACTGTAGGGATAGTATTAGCCTAGTGATGAGCTGTGCCTGGTTTTCTCTAAATTCACTCCAAAGAGTTCAATTTTAGTCTCATCAGACCAGAGAATTTTTGGCAAATTCCAGGTTGGAAGTGTCTTTCCTTTGGCCGCTCTACCATACAGGCCTGACTGGTGTATTGCTGTACAGATGGTTGTCCTTCTGTAAGGTTCTCCTCTCTCCACAGAAGAACGCTGGAGCTCAGACAGAGTGACCATAGGGTTATTGATCACCTCCCTGACTGAGGCCCTTCTCCCCGATCACTCAGCTTAGATGGCCGGCCAGCTCTAGGAAGAGTCCTGGTGGTTCCAAACATCTTCCACTTACAGATGATGGAGGCCACTGTGCTCATTGGAACTTTCAGAGCTGCAGAAATGTTTCTGTAACCTTCCCCAGCCTTGTGCCTCCAGACAATCCTGTCTCGGAGGTCTACAGGCAATTCCTTTGTCTTCATGCTTGGTTTGTGCTTTGACATGCACTGTCAACCCTGGGACCTTGGATACTGCTTTTGTACCAAATCATAATTACAATCACCTGTTTCAAATCACGTAATTTCTTAACCGGTTTGCCTGACTACTAGCCCTAAAGTGCTCCCGACCCAACTTTTTTTGCAGGTCTGAATGACAGGAAAGGATGTATATTTACAAATAAAATGAAGTTGACCAGACAAAACATGAAATATTGTGTGTTCATATTTTCTGCAATGAAATACAAGTCAAAGTAAATTTAGAAGTCACTACTTTCTTTTTTATTAGCATTTTCCATGCTGTCCCCACTTTTTCTGATTTGGGTTTGTACGTAGATTTTGTCACATCTTTGGAGATTCTGGTCCATGAAGCAAGAATGGCATAGTGTCTGCAGATTTGTTTGTTGTGCATTCATGTTGCAACTCTTTTCCATTCCCTGTTGGACTGAGATGGATTGACTGTGTCTGCTGGAGTACAATGGACTCTAACACACCAACACAAGATGATCTGTAACCTTGTGGGTTATCCTGCTAAATGTAGCCGTTGCATAAGATGCTTTATGTGGCCATTAAGTGATGCACATGGTCATTTAATGATGCTCATCTGGTATGAGGGTCAGGGTATGTGCGTCAGGAAAATATCCCAAGTATTTCTGAACCACTGACACAAGACAGGATGGATCTATGGATTTATGTTGTTTACACCAAACTGTGACATTTTCTCAATCTTCTACCCTCTGGTTTTAGAGAGTTTGGACATCTTTAGTTTCCTCTTCTAAACCAGTGTGCTCTGCTGTGGTTTATTATCAACTGTTGTAACAGTTTCTCACTTAACCAGGTGTTTTCACCACAGTGAATGTGTGCTGATTTCTCACACCATTTACTGTAAATGTTAAAGATTGTTTAAATCACAGGAGAGAGTCTTTTTTATTTCAACATTCTCATGTGTGGATGCTAACAACAACAATGACTGATCTGCAGTGTCTCTCGTGTGGCCTCCACATGATTGTAATTATTATATATAAGCATTTCATTATACTGTATCAAGGTCAAATTAAGGTACACAGGTAGTTACAGTACAAGGTATGCTATGCGCATTTTGGAATATTGCATTATTCATTCAACCATTTTCTTTTCGGCTTAGTTCCTTTATTAATCTGGGGTCGCCATAGTGGAATGCACCGCCAACTTATCCAGTGGGTGTCCTTCCAGCTGCAACCTATCACTGGAAAACATCCAAACACACTCACTCACACACATACACTACGGTCAATTTTAGCATACCTAATTTACCTGTACCACATGTTTTTGATCTGTGGAGGAAACCAACACGAACACAGGGAGAACATGCAAACTCAGAAATGCCAACTCGAACCAGTGACCTTCTTGGTGTGAGGTGAATGTGCTACCCAGTGCGCCACTACGTCGCCCCTAATATTGCATTAAAAAGTGCTTAATGGAAAGCCAATACATTTTGTAATTGCACAAATATTTTTATACAATAAGAGAAAATGTACACATTTATTGAATAAATTTCACTTTCCAGGAAGTGATTTTCATGTGGAAGTGATTCACATCTTTGGATGGAAACACAACTACAGGTGTGTCTATGGGACTTGTAATTATTCCATTAAAGGGTTAGTTTACACAAAAATAAAAATTCTGTAATTCCAGTTCTCTTAGACCTTCGTTCAACTTTGAAACACAAATGGAGAAAGTTTAGATGAAATCTGAGAGCTCTCTGATCCTCCATTTAAAACAATTTGTATTTTTCAAAGATCTGAAAAGGAACCAAAAACATTTTCAGAAGAGTCCATGTTGCTTCAATGGCTTAAGTGTAATCATACGAAGCTCCAAGAACAGTTTTGTTCACCCAAAAAACAAACAGCCAATGTTTTCTCTTTTTCTGCGTCAGGTCAGGATGCACGTTTACTATGAGCAAAAATTAACCAGCAGCCATAGACATTATCACACAGTTTTGCTGCTAACAGTCTAGATGATCCTTTTCTTCTTTGGTCTTGAGTCCACAGCGTCAATTTCTCCCAAAACAATTCCTGAAATACTGATTCATCTGACCACAGTACACGTTTCCACTGTTTGATGGACCATACTAGATGCCTAGAAAAGTTGACTGCGTCTCTGGACACTGTTAACATAGGGCTTTCATTTGGCACTGTACAGTTTTAACTGGCATTTGTGGATGTAACTTGGTAATATAGTTCTTGACAGAGGTTTACCAAAGTAGTCCTGAGCCTATGTGGTGATATTGCTTATAGATGAATGATGTTTCTTGATGCAGTGCCACCTGAGAGATCCGAGATCATGGGGTGTTCAGCTTAGGCTTGTGCCTTTGTCCTTTACGCACTGAAATTCCACCAGATTTGTTGACTTTTTTGATGATGTTATGCACTGTTGCAGGTGAAATATCCAAAAATCTTTCTTTGAGGAACATTGTTTTTAAACATTTCTATAATTTTCTCACATATTTGTTAGCAAACTAGCGATCCTCTGCCCATCTTTGCTCCGAAAGGACTAGACCTTTCTTGGATGCTGCTTTTGTACCAAATCAGCAGCCATACATATTATCACGCAGTGTTTCTTTTGAATTTGGTTATGTTAACATATGAATTATTTAAATGAAACCTATTCCGTGTAGGCTCATATATACAGCAGGGAAAATAAATATTGAACATGTCATGTTTTTTCTTGGGAATAATTTTCCTAAAGGAGCTGTTCACATACAATTGAAACAGATATTGGTAAAACCCAAACATGAACTAAAACAAAAAATGTCTATTAGTTTAGATGTCTCTTAATAATCAAAATAATTTTTTGGCAGGGGGGTGGGGCATAACATCACATGCCCCTAATATTGCGTGCCCATCCACTACACCACCGGTTACTCTCAACTTTGTGTTTACATCAGATGTGTTTGGTTCAAAGTTTGTCACAAACTCTGATGCAGATCATGTGAAACTGCTCTGTGTAGCTGTTTGGACGTCAGGCCTTGGTGCACTCCTGAAGGTTCCCTGCAGCTGTGTGTGCGTCCGCATGAACTGCGCTGGTGTGTGTGTGTGTGTGAATCTGGGAGAGAGTCTCTCTGGAGACCTTCAGGTCATGTGGTTCTTCCTGTGCTGGTGCTGATCTGCCTCTCCCTCGGCCTGCATCTCCTCCAAGCTCTCTTTCCCACAGTAAACGCCTCTGTTGCTCCAGGACATACAGCAATGTAAGCAGCTGCCGTGCATCCATCTGATATCAGAAGACATCCGATTATTTTCTTTTTACTGTCTCCAAACTTCCCCTTTCTTTATTTTATTATTTTAGAAGAAAACCCCACTTATTGAGTTACTGGGGTCTTCCAGCATGGGGGAGTCTGCTGTTTTGTGCTACACTGCTACAGCTCCTTATCTAGTCAAGAGTTACAATCTTATTTCTAGCCAAATAATCCTTATTGACCTTGTTTTAACCATACAATACTATGCAAGATCAGATACTTCCTTAGGAAAAGTCCCTTTTAAGGCATTTCACTCGGCGGCCATCATGTTTGAATGAGGAAACATCAAATTCTCCAAACTTGATTGCCAGGCTTACAGTTAAATTTCATATTAGGAATCACAACTACAATTAAACAACAATCGTTTCATTTCTAAGCATTCGAATTACCCATATTCTGCAGAAACTCATGTCTGGTCCAAGCCCTCCCCCAAAGAATCATCAGTCTGTAGCGATCAATTGATTGGCTTCTCCACAAGATGGCGGGCCTTCAATAGCTATACTGACTGTTATACATTTCCCCATTTAAAACTATATGAGTGACAAGTCTTGTGTATTTTATAGCCTTTGCTCGCGCTCCCCTGGTGTCTGTCATTGCTAGGCACCCATCAACCATTTACGAGGATGACAAACTGAAATATACTACTTTTATTTATGGAGAATATTAAAAAGCACTGCAGTGTTTAGGTGTGCTGCACTGTATTCCCTATTTGTGCGTTCAAGCCGCACACATTGCGTTGCACTTGAACAGCCATTTATACTTGTTTCTATCTTATCTTCTTCTATTTTAACTTATCCTTATCTTCTATTTTATCTTTTTAACAGTGATGGGAAGTTCGGATTATTATACTGACCTGGACTTTGAGTCTCGTTCATCAAGATGAACAAATCTTTTTTAAATTCATTTCGTTCAATTTGCTGAAATATTATCAAAATGTTACGAGTAGCTTCCAAACTCATCTACAACTAGCCCAAACGTTGATCACACTACAAACAAGTCATAACTAGAATCCTATAAGGAAGAGAAAATAATCATTTATTGTTTACATGGTGTTTTGTCTTTGATTAACTCATCTCTTCTGACATGTCCTCAAATTTGAATCGTTCGTTCATGTGACACTAGCTTTGTTTCCATCCAAGTCTTTTGGTTTTGGACATACAGAAAGCGACTCTCATCTATTTGGCCTGGTTCAGTCCAGCTTGCCACCAAGGTAAAGTACGTGATACACAGACACATGAAAGAACGTTATGAAAACGATAGTTTGTTGTACAGTTGGCGGTTCACTTCGTATTTGGTACAATGGCATTCATATCAGAAGTGAACAGGACCAGAGTTTGCGTGAACTGTACCCCAGACAACCTCTTTCAGGCAAACTCGGGTAGGGTTCATGGGTGCGCACCCAAGTTCAAAAGACACGTTCACACTAGCTAAATGTATCGTACTCTGACGTCAAACAAACCCAGGTGCGGACTAAAAGTGCTAGTGTGTAAGCACCCTTAGAATGACCAAAACAAGATTTCTGATGTTTTACAATGTGCTCAGCCTGCTGGTTTATCCATTCACACACATTTTTATCATCACATGATCTCTTATAACAAAATCACATGACCTTTTTTTAATTCGCATACTAGAATTTGTTCAGTAAAAGAGTTTCCATCGCAGTTTATGCACATTTTCTTAATATATGCGCATCATGGCGTTTCCATCAACCAATTATTTTATGCGTATATCCAAAATGTGCATAAAAATATGTGGATGGAAACGTATTTACTACTTCTAAATTCATTTATTTATTTTTCGTATTGAGATGGTTATTTTCTGCAGTGTAATGGAACCACTCATATGCTCACACACCTGGTTCTCGTCCCCTTCTGAACCACACACCAAAAAAAAGCCCACCTACCTTGAACCCAGCTCTAGTCATTTAGCCCTTGAACCCGGGCCTGGCTGGTGTGTTCGCTCGCTTTCTTCAAACCCACATCTGGCAGAGTTTAGGTGCAGTGACAAGGTCCGCTGAGCTTTCAGCTTATCGAGTTCTATGGCTTCCTTCTGCACTTAAGGTCTCTATTTTGTGAGTGCGTAATTGAGAAAAAGTGACGGTGAAAAAGGAAATGTGTAGTCTGTAAAGATAATTACCAAACCAAACACATTTCAGATGTGTTGGTCATGGATCTCTCTCTTTTTTCCCCCTCCAGCCTACAATCTGATGTTTTGGGTTGCCTCGTATGTTTTTTGGTATGGAAGATTAACCGCGCGCACAGTGCATCTTGTTCCCGGAGACGTGCAGACAACACACAAACAAAGGCAGTGTTGTGTCCATGCAGTCAACTCATTTACCCCATTCAGAGAAGTGGGCCATGCTTGGCAGTAAAAGAAACAAAAAAGCTACAACGGTATGTGTTGCAATAAATCCACCTGCTCATTACACACTTCAATACTGTCTGTGCGCTGAGAGTATACACTGACCATTCACTAAAATGAACCGTTCTGCCTTAGTAATTTTTGACATGTGCCATATTATAATACAAGCTGTTGCTCATTTTTTAATAAATGTTTTTTTTTAAAGATTAAAGAGCCCCTATTATGCAATATAAAAGGTCATATTTTGGTTTTGGGGGTCTCCAACAGCAGGCTGATCTGCATGCAAGGTCAAAAAAACACCTTCATTGTCTTATAATATATTATCTAATTATCCTGAGTCCCATTTGATTTGTTCAGCAATTCATTTGTTCCCAAACCCCTCCTTATCATGATGCTAATCTCTGCTGATTGGTCTGATGACCCAATCTGTTGTGATTGGTGGACTGCATTTAGCGCAAGACAGAGAGAAACGCCCACCACAGCTATGAAGTAGCAGCCAGAGAGTGAGAGCCCAATGCAATAAAGAAATTCAGTTAAACACCAGCATATTACTCTACTCTTAACCCTAACCCAAAGTAATAACAATGACACACATTCAGTGTTAATCCACATAGTGGCAAAAGTTGAACTATTAGAAAATTATCCGCGCCGCACGTATGAGGAACAGCTGATGGTGGCCATAGCAAGAAATGACAGAGGATCGCAAGTTCAGAAAAGCATTTAAATAGGTAAAGGAAGTAGCATGCATCATGTTTTCAACTTAGTTTTGGACACAATATGTGAACAGCCGCATACAGATTTAACCTAAGAGATACAGTACAAGTACTGATCTATAATAGATACGAGATTGCAAGCCTGGCGGGCGATTACAACTCCCAACACAATTAAACACATATTTTTCAAACTACAGAAAATGAGGCAACAATTTTAATGACACATATTAAGATCTGGAGTAAGAAACTGGTCCATATGAACTGCAACAGTTACTGGTAAAGTCCCATACATAATAGTCACTGCTGCTCCTTCAATAGCAAACGGCTGGCGAATCCTGCGCTGCACCGCTTATATATCAGAAATCCGAAAAATGACAGGAGCAAACACAGCACACGGTTGGCTATACTGTGGTGTTGTGAAAATTAATTTTAACCCTTTATTCCCCACAGCCGAATCTCCATCTGTCAGTGATTGTCATCTTCATGATCAGTCCTGTGATCCCCAACTCTCGCTAGTGTCTGAAGGGAAAGGTGTGCATTCACATTTTACCGGATCTGGAACTACATATTTGGTGATGTACAGGGCCAGCCCCACACATTTGGGGGCTCTAAGCAGAATAATTTTGGGGCCCTACCTTGCTCTAAATCAGGGGTGTCCACACTCGGTCCTGGAGGGCCGGTTGCCTTCAAAGTTTAGTTCCAACCTCAATCAGACACACCTGGGCTAGCTAATCAAGCTCTTACCAGGCTTTCTAGAAACATCCATGCAGGTGTGTTGAGGCAAGTTAGAGCTAAAATCTGCAGGACACCGGCCCTCCAGGACCGAGTTTGGACACCCCTGCTCTAAATAGTGGAGTATTGATATTGCAAACTGGCTCACAATGATTATATTGCTTATTAAATACAATCAATGAAACCGAAAAGTAAAACTTGATTTCTTCTACTTAATAACAGTCCAGATGATTTGGACATTTTAAAACAGTGCGGTTTTTGTCAACTAGCAGCTTCAAAAATGAACAATTAAACAATCTTGAATAAGGGACCAGTGATTCTTACTTTGCGTCCTTCTGGAGTGTTTAACACATTTCTAATAGTTTATCAAACAGATTTAAGATTATATAAAAGATTCTAGGTTGAGTTTCTTTATAAATTTCAAAAGCAAAAACCCTGCAATGAACAGACACTGAACAATAATTAGCCAAAAGTGAAAATGCATTACTTAGTAATAAAATAGACATTCTGAACTCATTAAAAACTCAAAACAACAAAACAATTAACATTAATGCAAAAACTGATCCAAAAATAATGAAATCATTAAGCAAATAATATAATATTAAAAAGATTAATATGAGAAACATAAGTGTAGCTGCACTGGTCTAAATAAAATGATAGCCACGCTTCATACTGATGTCTTTGCTGTTTATTTGTTTCTCTCTCACTCTCTCTTTGCAGTAGACACTGTGAAAACTACAAGAAATAAAACATATAACATTTAAAATATGCATTTCTCAGAGTCCTTTTCACAGTCTCTCACTTCACGAGTTCACACTTACAATAGTTTCAGAATAAAGCGTATTTGGCGTGCTGTCCGGGGAGAGGGCTCTGAGCTCGGGGAAGACACCCAAACTCGAGTTATTCCTCTTATCAGGAAACAGAGAGGAATAGGGATTCGAGCGAAGTATCTAGCCCGGCCCCAGAACGCTCCCCCCGGGATTGTAATGCTTAAGAGGTGAGGTGACGGGGTGGTGGAGGGATGCTAAAGTCGTAAGATGCTGCAGGTAAGACAGCTTTGGTATATATAGGAGTTTGGTCAAGAACTGATTGGATAATAGAATAATTGTCAATGACGTATTTGATACTGAAACTTCTGCGCGTGCTCCTCCCCAAATTTGTTTATAAAACATCACTTAAATGTCCGCTGATATGCATATGAACGTGTGCGACAACTCTGAATCCAGTAACATCAGTCTCTACACACAACATCATTCCTGTAAACTCACATATTACAACAATATACATAAATCTAACAGAATTAAAATATAAATTACCGTGTGCGCCCTGTTAGACCATGCAGATTAATGAACTCTTTCTCATGCACTGTATCGTTGGCTTCTTTCTGCCACCATGTCAGTTTCACCCATAATGCAATGGTCTCGCACTTTACGTAACTCAAAACATGTGATCTGTTATGCTCCAATAGCAACTCTTTCTTTTAAAAGCCGCAACTACCAACAATTTCAAGGGTGCACATTCTCTGCTTTGCATTATATTGCATATTATAAGTTTATAACAGAAATTTACATACAAATTATAACAAATTAATTTGAGTTTATAACAAAAACACAAGTACAAACAACTTTGAGAAAAAACGTGTCCTTGGCATTTACAATAAGAAAAAGGGAAGCAACACTGGATTAATGTTAAGACCCAAACACAAACTTTATTATTCCCTCCAGTCTCCTTCCCTGTTCCTTTCATTTGAGATGCAGGATCCAGAGCTTATATTAAACTATGATTGATTCAACGACATAGCTTTTATAAACATGTCTCAGGAAACAAATATTATCAGTGTGCAAAATATTCAGTACTATTGCATTTAAGTATAATGCGTTTTAGACTAAAAAATGGTCTGTGAAACCAGGAAAAACTCAAATATTTCCTATTGCCTGATTTCTATAAATGCACTATTGGATTATGTCTTTAACATCATCATTAGCACTTAAAAGTGATGCTAAAAATGTTTTTGTGCTCATCTCTTCTTGTCGTCATTTTTACCCAGTTTTTCCACGCCTGAAGAAGAACGTTAGTTTTCACGAGTTCACACTTGCAATAGGTTCAGAATAAAGCGTATTTGGCGTGCTGTCCGGGGAGAGTGCTCTGAGCTCGGGGAGACACCCAAACTCGAGTTATTCCTCTTATCAGGAAACAAAGAGGAATAGGGATTCGAGCGAAGTATCTAGCCCGGCCCCAGAACGCTCCCCCCGGGATTGTAATGCTTAAGAGGTGAGGTGATGGGGTGGTGGAGGGATGCTAAAGTCGTAAGATGCTGCAGGTAAGACAGCTTTGGTATATATAGGAGTTTGGTCAAGAACTGATTGGATAATAGAATAATTGTCAATGACGTATTTGATATTGAAACTTCTGCGCGTGCTCCTCCCCAAATTTGTTTATAAAACATCACTTATTTCATTTTTACAGTCAACTTTCCAAAAATAAAAGTAAATAAATCAGGCATATAAATGGGACAGGCAATGAAGCAAAGGTCATGGTGTCTGTGTCTGTGCATGGATTCCCGTTCTTGTGTTATTCGTCCGCTCTTGCAGGTTACATTGGAAGTACAAACTCGAAGAACACAGAACGCATATGAGAAATGAGATAATGCGAGCTTCCTGTTATATATGTATGTATCTTCCTGAAGACCTTCACACAAAAACAATTTCAACTTATAAAATAAATAAAATTGCACATTTTCAGTGAACACATTTTCATTTTCAGTGAAACTGTATGAATATTTAAGTACTTAAGCACTGCCAATGAAGATAAATGTAAAATGAAAATAAAAACGATTTCAGCATGGAAACGGCTCCCACCACTAGTGGGTTGTGGGGGCCCCCTAGTGGTGGCACGGCCCTAAGCAGCCGCTTAGTCCGCTTATAGGAAGGGGCGGCTATGATGATGTACCATGTCAACGTCGACACGTTCAAGCACAAGATCCGAACCCATCTCGATTCATTTATTCGACTCTGAGTCGACTATTTCGCTATAGAGTCAATAGTTTTAAACACGGTGAACTTTCAGATTTAAACCTCAGCTGGATGTTTTCATTCACTCTGTTACACACTGCATGGAAGCTCATTTTCAAAACCCATAATAGAGGCTCTTTAAATAAAGTAAATCCGTTACAAACCCTCCAAAAACCTTTATCTCTTCCCCCTCTCTCTCGCTTTTTGACTGTCTGTGAGTCAGTTTGACTAAAATCAGAGATGCCTCTGTCAGCGCTCGCCCCTGCCTCAGATCACCTCCAGAAAGCACACAAGAGAGGGATTTACGAAGACATTTACAAAGACAGAAACTCTCACTTAGGAGGTATTAAGCCTTCCCGCATGAAGAAGTTAATGGCAGGGCAGCTGGTGCCATAACGTTAGCCTCCATTGAGCTCAAAAGACAACATAAGATAAGCGGTAGATTAGCTCTCACCCACACACAGGCAGTCGGTACCAGTTACCACACATGCCCTCTGCGCTTAACTAAACACTCAGAGCCCAAGATAAATAGAAAGCATGGGAAAAGTGGTCAGCTTTTATGGACATACCAAGCTGAAATGTTGTAGTGGCCAGCTTTTAAGGTCATTTTGAAGACGTTAAATCTCATCCTGTCCTCTTATGTCTGTATTTTATTAGTATTCTTTTGACGTTTCATCTAACATGGACACCTGTTTACAAGCGGCACATACAGTTGAAGTCAGAATTATCCCTCCTGAATTATTAGCCCCCCTGTATTTATTTATTTTTGTACATTTCTAAACACAATAGTTTTAATAACTCATTTCTAATAACTGATTTATTTTATCTTTGCCATGACGACAGTAAATCATATTTGACTAGATATTAAGATATTAGTATTCAGTTTAAAGTGATATTTTTAAGGCTTAACTTTTTAAAAAGCTTTTCTTTTTATTTCCATTATGCACATTCATGAATTTTCCTTTGGCTTAGTATTAATCAGAGGTCGCCACATGCCAGCTGCAACCCAGTATTGGGAAACACCCATACACTCTCATCCACACACATACATTACAGTACGGCCAATTTAGTAAATCAATTTACCTATAGCGCATGTGTTTGGACTGTGGGGGAAACCAGAGCACCCAGAGGAAACCCATGCCAACAAGCCGGGGAACATGCAAACTCCACACAGAAATGCCAACTGACTCAGCTGGGACTTGAACCAGTGACCTTCTTGGTGTGAGGTGACAGTGCTAGGCACTTACACTTGCACATCTTACACAAAAAACCAACAGCTATTTATTTTAAATGAGCTAAACAACACAAAACTTCAGATTTATTTTGGGACAACTTAATTTGATTTGTTCAATCAACTTTAGTTTGTAAAAACTAATCAACTTAATTCATTTGTGTTGAAATGACATAAGGGAATTTAGCAGAACCCAGCATTTTGATTTAATCAAAAAAAGATCACATCCCCTTTCCATTTAACATGTAAGTATTAGGTTTGTAAGTATTACCTTCTATTTTCTTCTTTTTGTAGATACATCAGGAAATAAAATGAGGAAAATTAATCATTTGTTGTCCACGTTCATACTTTTCTAGTGTGGGTACGTTGACAATTTTATTGTCATGTTCACACCTGGTTTTTGTGTTTCTGTTTATATATATATATATATATATATATATATATATATATATATATATATATATATATATATATTTATTATTCATATATATACATGGGCGGATTTAACCAATAAGCTTGGTAAGCGGCTGCTTAGGGCCCAAGGATATCTGGGGCCCACCAATAAATATCTAGAAGTATATATTAAATTATTATTATAGTATTATACTTATAAACTATGTATAACATTGTTTTCTATCATATTTTGTGAAATGAGAGTCAAACAAATACAATTATTAAATAATTAACTATTTAATAAACAATGAAATATATTATTATTATAATAATGTAATGGTATTTATTAATATTATGAAAAAATTATCCACAACCCCCAATTATGGAGGAGTCCAGAAGTCAAATTTATTTAAAAATATATATATTTATTGTATTTAGTTATAAATTCATTTTAAGAAATCTAATTATTTAAAATGTAAAGCTTACATTAAGATAAAACATAGAAAAGATGATTGAGTGATATAAAAGTAGATAGGGTGCATTTCAGGAATTGGATGGAGGTGGCTGGAGGTGCATTTGCCGAGTTCAGACGCATGATTTTAACCCCGATTTTGACTCGCCAACAGGTTTTGAGAAATCGCCGAAAAATGCCTGAAATCACAGGCAAATCGGTGCTCGTGCACATGAGTGACAATCACACAGTATGAACTATCAAAGACGCGATCGGAGAGAATCGCCGATGAGTCGCCGATGCCTGTGAGATATTTGACATGCTAAATATCTGGAGCTGTCGGCGATTCAAATCATGTCGTGTAAAATGAGTTTTGACTGAAAATAACATCGGCGATCGCCTACAGCCAATAAGAGAGCAGCATTCACTTGTGTGTGTGTGTACCTGCAGGCCAGCGGGAGGTTGAGGGAGAAATTAAAAGCGCTTATTTTCGGTTTATTTAGACCCAAGAAATGGAGGAAAACTAGTGGAGATTTGACAGGAGCACCCTTGTCTGTTCATCCAGAAAGTTAAAGAAGAAAGTTGAGGAGAAATTGCTAATTTCCTTTAAACCCAGGTGAGCAAATATGTACATTTTCTACCCCATTATGAAGGCTTCTTTCTCGTTTTGTAATTAATAACAAAAGATAAACTACAGGTTTTTGGCTGTGAGATGTAGTTTGGATGAAGTTGTCGGCGATTCTTCCTATTGTAAAGTCATGCAATGTGAAAGCCACAGTCGCCTATCCGAAACAAAGCAGCGACAAAATGCAAGCACCAGATAGTCATGCAGTGTGAAAACATCTGTGACACGACTACTTTGAAAATCATGCAGTCTGAACTCGGCATTAGGCACAAATCACTAAATCTAAATTTATATGGGTGACACAGTGGCTCAGTGGCTAGCCCTGTCGCCTCACAGCAAGAAGTATGGACTTTTTTTTTTAATAAATACAAAAATTTTATAAATAATGTATTTTTATTTCAGCTACTTTAATTTATTTTCGTGCTACCAAAATCTGAAGAGTGCCGGCCCAAGTGATATATACAGGGCCCTGGTAGCTACCAGGGATTTTAACATTTTGTGAGCCCTGTATATATTGTTGCGTTGGCAGGTGTGTTTGTTTGTGTGTGTGTTTGTCTCTGTCTCTCTCTCTCTCTTTCCACCTGCAGGCCCCGCCCTAATTACGTAGGCGACGTGCCCTGGGATTGGAGGAAGTAACCCAGGGCGTCCTTTAAAAAGAGATCAACGGGCGTAGGGAGGGAGAGCGAGTTTTGTTGGCGTGTTGTTGAGATTTTGATAAAATTATTCCTGTTGTTGAGTTGTTTTTTGTTGATTGTATATCTCGTGCTTTTGTGCTAGTGTTGACTTTGTTGTATACCCATCTGTGTTTCCCCTTCCTATTATTTTTGTTTTGGTTTGTGTGTTTGTTGATTGTAAATATTGTAAATAGATACACGGTAAGAGGCAGTAGGGTTTGGACGCCAGTTTTCTTTTTTGTAAATATTTTCACCTGTGTTTTTGTTAGTCAGGGAGATAGGTGTAGATTTTGTATTTTTATTTCTGTTATTTTATTAGGTGTAGTAAGTTTCATTTGGGTGTTTAGTTAGTATATTTTTGTTTATTATTTTCTGTGGGTTCACCCCGAGGTATTTGGCTTCACTTTTTTTCTTGGTGGTAAAAAAAGAAAAGACAAAAAAAAGACAAATAAAGAGCACCTATAGAAAGGAGTTATTAAAAGTGAATTTTATTTGTCGGGTGTTCTTTTATGTTGCGGCCTTGACCTAGACCAGGGTCGTAACAATATCACTTTGCCCAGTGGAGCTCATGAATGAATGGCATGCGTTTGGTAGACAGAGGGCAGTACTGCTCTCCTCAACAGATCACTGGTACTGAAGAAGCTGGCAGGGAGTAGAAATCCACTCAGACTCAGATGCCATTTATTCATCATCTGCAGAGATCATGCAATGAGACATAAGAAACTGTACACTGGTGTTTAGCGTTTGGGACTTCATTACATGTATCTTTTTGTTCATATTTGTAAATGTACAGCTTTAATAAAGGATTTGGTCACAGAAAGCTCATTCTTGCATGTCTGAGATTTGTTCTCGCTCAAATATTCAAATATTGTTGATCTTCTGTTTATGTTCACAGATCAATGTTTACCTGTAAATAAAGTACATATGTTAAGGTCTTTTCCCAGTGATGGGTTGCAGCTGGAAGGGCACCCGCTGTGTAAAAACATGCTGGATAAGTTGGCGGTTCATTCCGCTGTGGCAAATAATAACTTGATTTCTAGTTGATCATTTTGAAAAGTGGCAAAAGGTTGACATCCCAATCATCACAAATACTGCAGAAACCTACTGGAACTCGCATGGAGCCAAGATTCTCATAGAAATCAGTCAAGTTTGGTGAATTAGGTTTGGGGTTACATTCAGTATGGGGGCGGAGCAAAGTGCATTGAAAATGGTGAGGGAAGCAACGCACCGCATGCTTTTAGACATGTTAACAGGCCCTAACGTTTAGCGTCATGGGGCAGGACAGTAAATTTGGCATTTTTCTCACTTCTGGCTGCCGTCTTATTTTTTTTTCCTTTTTCTGAAAGTATAAACACTATCGAGGAGTTTTTCTTTTATGAATAAGGCATCAATCGCGAGTGATTTACATGTTAAGTCAATGCAAAGATGCGAATAGATATCCCAGCCTGATCTCACGACAGTAAGTATTTTACGTTTTGTCAGTTTAGTGGCTAATTCGTACGAATTCGTATGAGTTCAGTCGTACGAAATGGTACGATTTCAAAAGGGAGGCATGGCACCTAACCCCGCCCCTAAACCCAACCGTGGAGGATGAGCAAATCGTACTAAATTGTACAAATTAGATCGTACGAATTCGTACGAATTAGCCACTAAAAAAAGTTACGAATTGCCGTGAGATTGTGTTGGATATCCTGCGGCGCGATACGCACGAATGAGGTGGCACGAATGAGGTGGCACGAATGAGCGTTTTGCGCGAATCACTCGAGTTGGAAAATCTGAACTTCAGCGGACATCCGCGCCGTGCTAACCAATCATGAGCTTTGTCAAGTAGGGGCGTGATTATGATGTAGCTCCTGTTGTTGGTGTTCCAGGGAAAAATCTTCCTGCTGACACCAGACAACAGCTCATCACACTGGGCTCGGCTCAGTCGGAAGCACCACTGAAAGCTTCCATCATCAAGTGGACTCAGACATGGCTCCAAACGAATCGACACCGTTTTTCAGCCATCATAAAGCACATAAACACAGCTATTCTCTCAATAAAATCCATGTTAGCCATATAGCAATGAAGCCAGAGTCACCGGGCAGACAGAAGCCCCTCCCATGACATGAATCCACATCTATTGTGAAGTGAATTTGACGCGCGAATGAAGCGAGTAAATGTTCATGCATCTATTTATGCGTGATTTATATGAGCGTTCTGCGTCTGGTGTGAATACAGCGTTACTTTACTCGCCCATGACGACTTCCGCTGCTGAGAAACCCGGAAATATGCAAAGAGCCCATAAATATCAGTAAAGCAATGTTTCTCTGTACGGCAGTCAAGCAGCTAAGCGTCCGCTAATCTGTAGCCCACCTCCACCCGACCGTCTCCCACATCAAAGGCACCTTCTACCTTGGGATTTGGCTCCTCAATTAGATGGATTAGTATCAAATCGAGTTTTGATTTGCTTCCCATTGTTCCTCTCCCAGTGGGGAAGAAGGGCAGAGAAAAGGAGCACGTGAGTGACCCAGAAATGCTGGATGCAGTCCTGCAGAAAGTGGGCCCCCGTGCATTTGGAGGCCCCGGAAACATGCGTTAATGGCCAGTCAGAGACGTTTGTGTGGAACAAAAGGCAGCAGCTCAGCTTTTTTCCTGCTTCCCTTTGCTTTAGAGCCACTAAGAGTGCTTGCCTAGTGACTTCACATGAGAATATTTCATTGGTAATTAAAGACGAGGGCTTCTTCAGTGCCTAAGTGTGTAGGTGTATGCTTGCGCAGAGTGAACAGGGAGGTTACGTGCTGAGGTAAATTCAGTGTTGTTTTTTTTTTGTTTTGAGAAAGTTTGAATTGCTGGAACTCTGCTGACAGCACTCATTGTTTCTGTTTAATTTCAAGCCTGAGTTTGGAGCACCAAAAATAAATCACCCTGAGAAAAAGAACGTACAGTGAGTCTAGTTGCACAGTGTGTTTCAAAGCATGCAAAGTCATTTGAAATTTATTGAAAGTGTACCAGTAGATGTTATGCCTCTAAAGTGAAGCAAATGCAGTAAAAGTATAACAGTAATACATATAAAATACATATATTACAACCCCAAATCAGAAAAAGTTGGGACAGTATGGAAAAAAAGAAAAAGAATTTCTACATTGACTTTGACTTTGTTTTCATTGCAGACAATACAACTGACATTATTTGAAGAGCCCCAATTATACATTAAAAAAGGTCATATTTTGGTTTGGGGGGTCTCCAACAACAGTCTGATATGCTTGCAGGGTCAAAAAACACTTTAATTGTCTTATAATATGCATTTATTTTACCTAACTATTCCAATGACTCCCAGATGATTCATTCAGCGATTCATTTGTTCCCAAACCCCTCTTTAGTGTGATGCTAATCTGCGCTAATTGGACCGATGACAGTCTGTTGCGATTGGTCGACAGCGACCCGTTTTTTCCGGGAGTCTCCCATATTTCAGACCCATCTCCCACCACCCTCCCGTTTTGTTATTTCTCCCGTAGAACTCCTGTAATTCATTTAAATCCGAAAACAACGCATTTTCAAAGTAGCATTAGACGCAATATGAGATTATAAAGTGTTAACTAGATACAGTACAAGCCATGTGGTGCAGTTACAAGTAACAAAACACAATTAAATACATAATTTGCAAGCTAGAGAAAACAAGGAGGTTAACACTTAAGTTACTTACACTTGTGAAATAGAGGAAGAAACTGGTCCATTAACTGTGTTCTGTAAAGTTCCTGTCAAGCTCTGACAAAGTCTTATACATCAATAGTCTTTTCTGATCCTTCCTTTAACAATCGGCCGATGAATCCCCTGTTGTAAGTGTGTAGATTGCTGAAGCACTCATCACAAAAATGATGGGAACACAGCACAAAGCTGGGGCTATAATGCTGGATGGGAGACCACAAGGCTAGGTTGCCAGAAGTGGTGTTAGTGAGGGCAGTATGGTACACTCAACCTGTGGTCTGTGTGGGTCCTAATGCCCCAGTATAATGATGGGGACTCTATACTGCTCAGTGAGCGCCATCCTTCGGATGAAATATTAATACGAGGTCCTGACTCTCTGTGGTCGTTAAAAATGAGTTAAGTACACTGTAAAAATGATTGTGCCAATTACAGTAGTTATGACAACTTACAATTTTGAGATGTTAACTTATCTGGATTAAATGTGTTGACATAACTATATCAAAGTTTTACTTGGTTCACCTCCAAAGAGGTGGTATAAGTGGGTTGAATAATCAGTGAATGAATGCATGTGTAAATGAGAGTCAACCTCAATATTTAAGTTCACTAAACTTAAACCATGTCCATTACACTTGAATCATAGTCCTATCAACATGATTCTTATTTACAAAAACTTATCTATTTAAGTTAACTAAACTTAGACCACATGCATGACACTTGTATTGTCAAGTGCTGTCAAATTTTGAGTGAGTTAAGACAACTTCACCTTTTAAGCGAAGTAAACGTAACATTTTAAGGTAGCATACTTTATTAAGTGGAAACAACAACATTATTTAGTGTATGAGCGGTACTTGTACAGCATTCAATAATCATAATTCAACATTAGCTTATTAATTATTAACATCCGAACTCATGCTTGTTAACATCAGTTAATGCACCGCAAGTTAACAAACTAACAAGAAATATCTGTGTTTTCATCTCTCTCTCTCTCTCTCTCTCTCTCTCTCGCTCTCTGTGAGTGTGTGTGTGTGTGTGTGTGTGTGTGTGTGTGTGTGTGTGTGTGTGTGTGTTAGGGATGGGCAATTAATCGAAAGCTATTTTCATGCATATTTCGTCAGTAAGTCCTGTTGTAGTAAACCTCCAGCATGTGATTTCAGATGGTTTCCCACACATAGTCATAGTTCACAGACAAGCTACACAAAATTGGTTTAAAAATCAATTTACTTGGACGATAATGACATCGAGATAATTATTCTGTGATAATATCAGCTGCTTGTGTTACTTCTCAATGAACTATGGCTCTGTGTAGTAAATGCTGCATGTGAAAATACCAGTTTAATAACAGGTTTTTACTCCAAACCCACTTCAGTTGTTCAGAGTCTTTGAAAGAAAGTCTTACATGAGATCATTTAGTACACTAAAAAAAATTATTCATTGGATTTAACCCAGGCTCATTCTGATTACGTACCCCTATATACATTTCTGGAGAGCACCAAATATGTCCCAGGAGTTTTCGTGAATTCACCAGAGGCCGCTGTGTATGCGTTTTGAGATCTCAAATTTCTCTCACGAGTGCCATTCAAGCCTGGTTTTCTCGCATAAATCCACCTGAGGCCGCTGTCGAGTGACTGACCAACCGACCGATACTCCCATGTCACTGGTGAGAAGATGACGGATGTTTACTGTATGATGACTGAAATGGCCTTAAACTCCCAGCAGGCACAAGACGTCAACATAACGTCAGATTGACATTGCACCCCAACGTCGTGGGGACGTTGCATTTTGTTTGGAAATTAAAATAGAGTTGACGTCAGAACTCAACATCAGGTTGACGACAGTGTCCAACCTAAAATCAACCAAATGTCAACGTCTAATGATGTTACAGCTTGAGGTTGTGTGGGCATAACAGCTATGACGTCTATCAGATGTTGGATTTTGGTTGCCATACCTGATGAATAAATGTCAGTATTTGACGTTAATATGACGTTGGTTTAAGATGCTGGCTCGACATTGGATTTTGGTCACTTTTTAACACAACCTAACATCAACCAAACACCAACGTCATTTGACGTCATTATTGGACTTCAAAATAACGTTGTCCTTAGATGAAAGCGAGACATTGAATTTTTGTCACCTGACATCAAAACCTAAATTTAACCTAATATTAGCATCTTATTACGTTGTGTGCCTGCTGGGCAGTGACTAAATTCACTACAGAATGTTACGTTAATACTCATGAGTACTTTTGAAAGGTCTACATACTTTTACTCTACTTGCACTACATTGCACCAGCGCCCACCATACCTGCCAACATTTGTCCCTGAAAATCCACAAGACCGGGTGGTGAGGTGTCTGAATAACACTGTTGAGAACTGTGTACTGTGGTGTTAGTAACTGTATTCGCGTGTTTCGGGCGGTCGCTGCGATTGGATCCTATACCAAAGTTGGCAACCCGGGGGTTTCACAGGGTGGGGGTGGGATGAGTTTAATTTACGGGATTACAGGAGTTTTCCAGGAAAAATAACAAAACGGGAGGGTGGCGGGAGATGGGTCTGAAATATGGGAGACTCCCAGGAAAAACGACATTGTTGGCAGGTATGGCGCCCACCCACTTCCCTAAACCCAACCCAAGTGCATGCTATCTGTGGCACATACAGGTTCAGACAGCAAGCCTCCAAGTCTGGGTGCAGAGTCAGGCACATTAAGTGTTGGTATCATTCTTTACTAAGAAACAGTAAGCATTTAACTCTGCTGCATTGACTCTACTCAGCTGAGACTATGGTCTTGTTGCATTTACCGCAAAATCCCATTTACCACAAAATGCATTTACTAGAAACAGTGATATGTTACCTTAATATTTATTTCAATACAAAAAGCTCTGAAAACGTTTTGTATAATAAAAAGATTTTCAAGTACATTGGTTTTACATGTTTCTATATTATTCCAGATGTTCTGAGTTATTTGTGCTTTATATTCACTTATCAACATGTAAAAAGTAGTGACAATGTGGCAAAACTCTGTTAAATGCTCATTAGTTTCTGTTACTGGTAAGCATTAATACTTATGGATGATCAATACTAGTTTTGCTATTGCCTGATAAAGTTTCGTTAGCTAATATATGTGTCTGTAAGCTAACACTGGTCTCTCACCAAGAACTTGCTCTGTTCACCTCACATTACAGCTTAATTAATCTTCTGACTGCTGTTCTGTCTGCTAATCTGTCCACCAGAAGTCACTGTTGACTCACCGACCGACCGATCCCCCTCTTCCCTAAACCCAACCGATAGTGTTTTCAAAAGCACTGATTGACCAGCGCCAACCCACTTCCCTAAACTCAATCAACAGTGTTTTCAAAAGCAATCCAAAAAAATTAAAGCCCTCGATTTTTACCATATTTTCAGATTTTACCACATTCTCACCCTGTTGTTTACTTGTTTGTTTTCTTTTTAGCTTTTGTCGTACCTGGTTTATGGAACCATTCTGGAGAAACTGGAAACAGCAAAAAAGCCATTCACACAGAGGTAAGCGTGAAAAGGAACGACATCATACTGCCACGTAGCACTGGTTGTAAGGACGAAATGTAGCCAACGTTCCTCTGGCTACATAATTCGCGATCTCCAGAAACTTATATAGGGCTACACTTTCAGAATGAGCCTATGCTGCAATTTACTCCATTTTTTAAGGTAAGTGGTTGCAAACATTTTATATGGGCTGAATTTAAACAAACAAATTAAACTCAGTAATGTTAATAACTTACTTTGTTTAAATTCAGGAAACGATTTTGAGTGTAGTTGTTTGTTTATTTGCCACGTCGAATCCATAAAGCAGTAAAATCGTCTGTTTAAGATGCAACACCATTAGGATTTCCTAGTTATTTGTGGGTGTTTGGAGTTTCAGCATGAGAGCACCTTCTGGCCTTTGGAGGAGATTTACTACTGATCACAGAACTGTGCTTCCCAGATGAGGTGTTTGTGATTTCATTTTGATTAATCGCCCAGTCCTATTGTGTGTCAGACATTCACACTGTTGTTTATTTGATTGTTGTTCACACTGTTGTTATTCAATGATGCTAAAGGTGGAAAATCATACAATAGTGAAAAGAGCCTAGTAAGGAGGATCAGTACTTTTCAGAAAAAAGTGCACGTGAGTAGAGAACAATAAAGTAACCAGAGAGAACGCTGCGTCACCGTCTCACTTTACCAAATCCAACACACCCTTCTCTTCTAGCAATTTCTGTTATCTACTCTTTTTTTTTTGCTCACTTACAAATTTACTGAGAGATTTTGTTTTCTTTTTTACTTGCCTTCAAAACTAGTATACTTTTGTTTGAATAAATACAGTTGAAGTCAAAAATATTTGCATTTTAAAATATTTAACACAGAGAAAAGGTTTTACTACTTATTTTAAGTCAAGTCACTGGACGACGGTGGTTTGTTGTGTAGCCAATCAGGGAAAAAAAGTCTTAAGGGGTTAATAATATTGACCTTATATTTGAGATGTTGACAGACATAGATGTTTCCCACGTTGCTAAAAACACTATTAGAACACACATATTACACTAAAAGTGAAAATTGGTTGTTTTTGTAGTGTGGACGGACGCGTAACTGTAGCAAAACTTATGTGTTTTGAAACTAAAACGTACAGTATTAGTGTAAAACTGAATTTTGATATCATAAGGACAACTGCAGTGTTAAATTCCTGTTTTCATCACTGACCGGCAAAAACTGCCTATATAAGGTCCCAGGGTTGACAATGCATGTCAAAGCACAAACCAAGCATGAAGACAAAGGAACTGTCTGTAAACTTCCAAGACAGGATTGTCTTGACAGGATTGTCTCGAGGCACAAGGCAGGGGAAGGTTACAGAAACATTTCTGCAGCTCTGAAAGTTCCAATGAGCACAGTGGCCTCCATCATCCGTAAGTGGAAGATGTTTGGAACCAGCAGGACTCTTCCTAGAGCTCGCCGGCCATCTAAGCTAAGTGATTGGGCGAGAAGAGCCTTAGTCAGGGAGGTGATCAATAACCCAATGGTCTCTCTGTCTGAGCTCCAGCGTTCTTCTGTGGAGAGAGAAGAACCTTACAGAAGGACAACCATCCGTGCAGCAATTTACCAATCAGGCCTGTATGGTAAAGTGGTCAGACTGAAGCCACTCCCCACCTGGAATTTGCCAAAAGGCATCTGAAGTACCCTCAGACCATAAGAAACTAAATTCTCTGGTCTGATGAGACTAAAATGTAACTCTTTGGAGTGAATGCTAGGTGTTTCGTTTGGAGAAATCCAGGCAGCGCTCATGACAAGGCTATTACCATCCCTACAGTGAAGCATGGTGGTGGCAGCATCATTCTGTGGGGATGTTTTTTAGCTGCAGGAACTGGAAGACTTGTCAAAAAGAAAATGAATGAACAAAAGAGAAATTGAGGGAAAAAATATATATACAAGGGGGTACTTATTCAGGTGGGCTAATAATTCAGACTTCAACTGTATTTAATAATTTTACATAGTGTTTCTTGCTTTAAAATGGTTCAGAATACCTCAAAAACTCTCATTTTAATTCGTTTTGAATCTCAGACCCCCACTGTGTGTGGATTCAGCCAAATACTCAGCAATCCCACAGCAGGAAATGACAGTCGTTTGACCACACCGATGCTTGTCATGCTGCAAAATCACCAGTGACTTTCCATCTGAGACATCCCATCATCATGGTGATGATGAAACATCCTGCTGAGTAAAGGTGAAGGTACAAAAAAAGAATATGGCTAAAGTGTTTGAAAGCAGACGTGTGTATGGCAGACGAGACTGAGAGCACGTCGCTGTGTAAACAGAGGAGGACTCATCGAGTGTGTGTGGCCACGGTGGGATATTAGAGTGAGTCATCTGGAAAAGTGCTGCCGCACACGCATGCAGTGAATAAGGGAGGAAGCCGGCTCTCCCCCGACCCAGTGGACTACTGCTCTCAACTTCATGACGTATTTAAGGAAGTAATGCGGCTTGCTTACGCCTGTTTACTACGTGTCGTAGTCTCCGAACTCCCTAAGTAGCATTGAAACTCAGTGTCTGCAAAAGCATTTTAAAATCTTGTTCAGGGTGTCATATGTACAGTTGGACTCAGAATTATTAGACACCCTGTAAACTGGCGGAAAACATGAAGAGTTCAGACGCAAAACCCTCTAAATCCATCAGACCTCATATTCTATCAGGCTCCTCTGATTAGGTTCAGAGGTTTCATTTTATATGTAATGATAGGGTTATTAGCTAGTAAATAAAATACCCTTTTTTCCAAAATGTCACTTTAGACAATTCTTTGATTTTTAACAAGGTAAATTTTCTTTAACGTTAATACCAGCTAAATCCACTACTGCTTTTTTTTGCAAACACCTCTAAATCCACCAATTGGGACAAGACAGTGTATTAGATGAAAATCACTAAAGATGCAATTAGAAATAATTTTTCCAAACATAAAACACATTACACACACACACACACACCACCTAAAATACATAAATCTGTCAAGTAAGTGGCGGTTCATTCCGCTGTCATAAACCAGGGAAAAAGCAGAAGGAAAATGAATGAATGAAATCAGTCAAGTAAATGCATTAATCAATAACATTAAAGGGCACATAGTTTACCTCTTTTTTATGATTTTGTATTAATATTATAGTTCTTCTGAGTGTGCCAGTTTAGGTTTAGTTTAAAACACAATTCAGATTTTTTTATTATAATGTGTTAAAAAGTGTCATGTTGGGGGCGTGTCCACAGTTCGCTGATTTAGGGGTGTGTTGCTTCACATGTAAATTAGTTTCGGCTTCCCGCCAACGTAACAAGGGGGCGGGGCCATGAGCTCACCCACTCTGCGTTTGCAACAGAGTCTGACAGGCAGACGGAGAAGGAGAGAGAGGATCACCATTCAGTCGTACATGTACGACTCGGACACAGACCAAGCAGAGAGTACAAAATCATTTGTGTCTTTGTACAGTTTTACAGCCAACTGTGTGCTAGTTTCAAGTGCCGAGCTTGTACACAGAAACTAATAACCACGCACACTGAATTAACTTTGACTGAGGCACCGGATGCGCCGCTCGAAGCCGCGACACGGCACACCAGACACTCTCTGTAGCGCACCAGAAGCATGAAGTGTCCCGAATCGTCGCGCCACGCATTTTTGAATTCTAAACAGGTTTCTGCAGCGGTCTGCGGCGCCCAGCCATCGACTTGAGTGTACCCTGATAGAAACCGATGTTTAGAATTCTAAAACGCATGCTAGTTAAGATCACAGGGAGCTTCTGGGGTCACGAGAAATGCAAACGGCTGAGGTATAAGGTAGACTCAATGAGAAGTACACATGTTTGCAAACCTACCTAAAGATACAACCAATAATTCCGATTAGAGCGATAATGTGGAGAATATTGCTCTTGTGTTGAGCCCAATGAGCCTTGCATCTAAAAATAGAGCTAGCGTGTTCCTTTAGTGATTTCGCTTCGACTCACGCTGAAAATGGCGGACGTGAATCAACAAACTGAGGCTATGATGACGCGGCTGTCAATCAATATTGGTGGGCGGGGGGACCGCTCTCCTACGTCAGGTAGCGGTCGATTTGAAAACAGCTCCAATTGGTCCGCCGTTTTTTATGTTGCACTGGGTGTGCTTATATCACCCTAATATGACAGTCTACACACTATACATGCACACATGGCTGCTGTCTCAACAGCTTGAAAAGTAGATTTTTTTTACCATAGGTGCCCTTTAAAATTAACAATAAATAAATCTTAACAATCTGTTGTCATTTCTGATATTTGGGACTTAGATTTAATGTAAGTAAAGCAATGTAAACATTGTTAACTAAGCTTGGTAGATTCAGATAATGTTGTGTAAAAACATTGTGAAACATCAATATCTGTGCATTGTCCGTTAATATAAAAAGCTTATCAGATCTATAGGTATTATGAAGTAATACAAATTATGTATAGTTTTATACATTATATTTATCTTTAAAAAAAAATCCTTAAATTAGCAAATAAAACACGAAGATAGGCATACTGGGCAAAAAGGGGGATGCCTCTCAGACAATTTTAGAAGCTGTCATTTATTCATTCTCATCATACTTAAGGTCTTGGTAACTTGTTTATCCTCATAGCATTCACATGGGATAAAAGAACGGGATCTGAACTCTGTCTTTCGTGAAACGCAGTTGCCGTTTAATGTACGATAAATCGGACTCATTCAAACTAGCATCGCTGCGCAAAAAATATTATGAATGCATGCTACACTTCCGACTGTACTGTGTGTTTTCTTTGTCTTATAATGAGTTTTGAGGTAAGGGATGTTTTCTTTTGCCATTCACTGACAGTTGGACATGCTCATCAGGTTCAACAAACTCTATCTTTGTCATTGAAATCGAAATAAAACAGTCTCCTCGTAAAAACCAGCGTATCAGAGCGCTGCTACATTGAAACGGGATATAGCGGCTTTTGCTGTCAAAGGCAAGTGGCATTTAGTGGCTTTTGCTAACAAACTGTTATTTCTGAATGGGATTTAGATTATTTGATTTAGATTTAGATTTTTTGAAGCTCAATGCCACTCTATGCCATCTCGTTTTCGGCGGAAGTGGCGTTTAGCGGCTTTTGCATCTGAACTTTTCATATGTAGTTTGCAGATTTTTTCTACACATTTCTAAACATAATAGTTTTAATAACTCATTTCTAATAACTGATTTATCTTTGCCATGATGACAGTTAATAATATTTTACTAGATATTTTCTAGTCATTTCTAGAACTACTGTACATTCCAGTCAATTTCTAGTCATTTCTCTGAATCGGAAGTTCTAAAACAATCACAAAAACCAGCACACTTCCGCATTGAAGAATATGGTCAATACGATAGTCCAGCCTGATCTCACGAAAGTATTTTATGTTTTGACAGTTTAGTGGCGAATTCGTACGAGTTCAGTCGTACGAAATTGTACGATTTTAAAAAGGAGGCGTGGCACCTAACCCCACCCCTAAATCCAACCGTCATTGGCGGATGAACAAATCGTACAAAATTGTACGAATTAGATCGTACGAATTAGCCACTAAATCAAAAAGTTACGAATTGCCATGAGATTGTGTTGTATAGTCCCCATCGCCTTCATCATTCACTCATACATTCAGCTGCAGCTGTGCTTAGACTGTATGAGTGTCTTATAATGCATACACAAGAGCAAACACACAGCTATGACTGTTCAAGATAAGCCCTTCACAGCGTCTATGGCATGGTTGAATCATCGATTTCCTTCAGAAAGCGCCCCGTTGAGGAGTGGGCGATCGGCCACGGGTGACAGGTGTCCGGAGCAGCTGATGCTCCTCAGCTCCACGAGGAAAGACAAATACTCATGTCCCCTTATCGCATCCTTCCGCTGTCTGTATGAAGGTTTCCGAGAGAAATATTTAGCGTGTCATTTTGCGTTAGATGAGACACAAATGGCCTTTTTGGATCTGAAGGTTTTTCCTAATATGCCTGCTATCATCACATCCTGTTAAACGTTTGCTCATCTTTGTTATCTTACACTGTAAAAAAAATAAAATGCTGGGTTCCACACAATTTCTTCATGTTGTCCCAGCACAGATCGACTTGATTGTTTTTACATAATACGAATAAATAATAATAAATAAATAATAAATTAAATTAAATTGTCCAAAAAAAACACCAAAATTGTGTTGATTTAGCTCATTTTAAATAAGTAGTTTGAACAAGCAGAATGTTTTTAAGTGTATTATCAGAAATATACACCTTTTTTGTTGAATCAAATGTATTTAAAGTCACAAAATAAATGTATTTTCTATTCATCTCAACTTACATAAATCAAACTGGCAAAAAATACTAAAGGGGTGGTCCTCTGTATATTTTTAAGGCTTGGTTGTGTTTAAAAGGTGCAAAGCAACAGCCCCTTTCACACATACAGACCTTTCTGGAAAATTGCCGGCAATTTTCCGGAAAGGGAACATGTGTGAACAGGCCCTTTTTGTAAATACCAGTAAATTTGTTTCAGCAATTTTCCAGAAAGAGAAGTTGTAACGTTACTGGGAATTTGCCGGAATGCTGTGCTGTGTGAACGCAGAAGGAAAATTGCCGGAAAGAGCGCGTTCACGCTTACAACGTGTTGATATGAGACGTCGTCAACTCCAGACAATCAGAACATTCAGACGCATTCACATCTACGCTGTTTATGAAAATAAAAGCCTTTGAATTTTTTCCAGACACATTTAGCTGCTAGATGTTAGTCAGATAATCTTTCTATGTACCTTCTTTATGCCAACTGTGTATAAAATTATCGATAAAATGCTTATGATAAGCCGCTGTTTGTTTACCTTCAAGCTCTGATGCGTGTGCACGTGAATGCACACACATATTATGAACATCTCGACGTAAGTGTTCCTCCATATGTTTTCATCGAAGTTGTACACAATACTTATCCATTCACAGAGTTTGTAATGTAGTCAAATATTTACAAATACAAGCGCAGCCGTTTAGAGCTCATTTCTGGTTAATGATGTCAGAATTTACCGGTATTTTGGAATGTGAATGATCTTTTATGGAAAAATACCGCAACATCTGTGCCTGTGTGAGCAGCGCTGTTTTGAATTTACTGGTAAAGTCGTTCTGTAAATTTTCTGGATATTTACCAATATCACTGTGTGAAAGGGGCTAACGTGTGCTCATGCTTCACTTGTAAAAACAATCACGTTATTTTTTCATATATCTTACTTTGGTTTTCATGTTAGCTAAGTAGCTGTATATAATCACTGTCATATTCCCTAGTTCCTCTGAAATTCCCATCCTCAAGAGGCTCTGATTGGTCAGCTAACATAATGTGCTGTGATTCCCTAGCGATTCCTTGTCTTGCCTTGTCATGTTTTGACCTTTGCTTTGTTTCATTGTTTACGCTGTTTTGCCACATGTGACACTTTGGATTACCTACATGCTCCAGTCACGTCTGATCTCACGAGAAAACGTAAGTATTTTACGTTTTGTCAGTTTAGTGGCTAATTCGTACGAGTTCAGTCGTACGAAATTGTACTATTTTAAAAAGGAGGCGTGGAATCTAACCCCACGCCTAAACCCAACCGTTATTGGGGGATGAGCAAATCGTACTAAATTGTACGAATTAGATCGTATGAATTTGTACGAATTAGCCACTACATCAAAAAGTTACGAATTGCCGTGAGATTGTGTTGTCCAGTCTGTCCCTGTTTTGACCTTTTGCCTGTGTCAATTCTCAAATAAAGCTGCATTAGGATCCTCAACTCCATTGTTCCCCGACTCATTACAGGTATACACATTTTAATTCATTATAATTTATTGTAATATAAAATATAATTATAAATATAATTTATTATAATTTTACTTGTAATTTATTCATTTGATGCACCTCTGAGTATTCAACAGCCATTACTGTTACACACGGTAAAAAATGCAGTTTCCTACAATTCATCCATGTTGACCCAATACAAATCGATTAAGGTAACATAACAAAATTAAGTTGATTGAACATAAAGTTAAGTCATCATTTTATTATGCCAATGATTAATGTCGCCTCTGTCTTGCTTAGTTTGGGACTTGTGGAGCTGTGCATCGATGGATTTTCTCTGCAGTGTTTAGACTTTCAGCTATGAAAATTAAACCACACTGAACTGAACTAAACTGAACTTCAACTGGACTCACACAGTTTCAATGTACTAGAACTTTTATGTTAAGCTGCTTTGTAACAATCTAATTTGTAAAAGCGCTACAGAAATAAAGATGAATTGAATTGAATTACTGTTTATATAAACTGAATCTTGCCTTATTTCCAGAAGGTACAAAAACACAATATGCTTAACTTTCAGGCGATCAGTTAAAGGTAATATTCATTTATTCCCTCAGTCAAACACCAGCTCATGACTAAGAGACATGTCATGTGTTATTTTCCGAGAATATACTTATTGGGGGATTTTTAAAAGATAAATATGCCTGAAGTTACTGGAAATAAATGAAAAATATTTTGGCTTCACAGAAACAGCAGATCCTTCTGAAGGTGTTTTTTCATCATTGAGGTTTAAAGTTGTCTAATGTCTTTTCTTTGGTGTATTGTTTGATTTTGTTTCAGTTTCTTTGCATTTTAATCAGAAAAAAACACAAAATGCAGTAAATAATGATCATTTATATTCAAAACAAATGTGATTTTTGTGAAAAAGAGTTCAAAAGAGTCAAAGATTTTTTAATTCATCCATTCATTGTTTTTTTCGGCTTAGTGCCTTTATTAATCTGGGCTTGCCACAGCAGAATGAGCCTCCAACTTATCCAGCATATGCAACCCATCACTGGGAAACGTCCATACGCACTCATTCACACACATACACTACGGAAAATTTAGCTTACCCAACTCACCTATACCACATGTCATTGGACTTGTGGGGGAAACACCCGGAGGAAATCCACGCCTACACAGGGATAACATGCAAACTTCACACAGAAATGCCAACTGACCCAGCCGAGGCTCGAATAAGAGATCTTCTTGCTTTGTGGTGATCGTGCTACCCACTGCTTCACCGTGACGCCCGATTTTTTAATTATTCACTTAAAATTCTGTTTTTCAGCACAGCACTCGAACATGTTAATGCGGATGTATCTACTAACATGAACTAAGAATGAGAACAGTAATTATACAGAAGTTATTATTTATAGTTCAACATTTATTTTTCATAGTCTAAAGTACAGTTTAAATGCAGCTTCAGATCTAAAGGTCACATATGATGTATACACATAGTTTTTGTCTTTAGTACTGATAATCTAATGTGAAACCTATAAACCCAGCCCGAGGAAACGTAAGTACTTTACATTTTGTCAGTTTAGTGCATACCTGCCAATATTTGTCTCTGAAAGTCCAAGAGACCGGGGTGATGGTTCTGAATAACACAGCTGAAAACCGGGTAAGTGACTGTACTATGCAATGGGTTTCGGGTGGCCGCTGCGGTCAGACACTATGCCAAAGTCGGCGACCCAGGGATGTTACAGACTGTACCAAAAAACGGAGGACTGTAGGGAGCGGGGGGTGAAATTACGGGAGTTTTCTGGGAGAAATAACAAAACGGGAGGGTGGCGGGAGATAGGTCTGAAATACAGAAGACTCCCGAGAAAAACGGGAGTGTTGGCAGGTTTGATTTACTGGCTAATTCATATGAAAATATACAATTTTAAAAAGGAGGTGTAGCACAAAACACCACCCCTAAACACAACCGCAATTGGGGGATTGTACTAAATTATACGAATGAGATTGTACGAATTCATACGAATTACCCACTAAATCAGAAAGTTCCGAATTGCCGCGAGATTGTGTTGATAAACGACATTTGCATTTGTATAGCGTAGACTTATGACTATATTCAATGTATTGTGATAATTGTGCACACTATTAATATCATGGGAACTTTAATATACTGTAAATACGTATTTATTATTTAAAAGTTTATTAATAGTGTTTTCTAAGAATATTCATTTTGTATTGTAGTGATGTTCATGAGAGTGCCAGATAGTTGGATACTTAATTGGTTAATTAGATTAATAGTTGATGAATTGATGAATATAAAATGATGCATCATGCATAGACATACACTACCTGACAAAAGTTTTGTCGTCTATTTAAGTTTTAAGAACAACAAATAATAACTTGACTTCTAGTTGATCATTTGGTAGCTGAAGTGGTTTATATGAAAGGGAAAGACGTCTAGATTATGCTTGTTTTCTCAAAATAAAATATGATCATGCCTTGATTTTTAATTATTTAATTAGGACAGTAAGGTCTGACTTTGCTGAGACAAAAGTCTTGTCACTTAACAGAAATAATGTCCAGTATAGAATATAAAGTCATGCTGCAGAGGAAAACAAATGAATATTGTGGATGACTCCCATGAGCTTGGAGGACTGCATCCAAACATCTCTGCAATGACTCAAATCACTTATTAATAAAGAACTTATTAATCTGGAATGGCAAAGAAAGCATTACTGAATTACACTCCCCCATTCTGAATGTACTGTAACCCCAAACTATGATTTTTCTTTCACCAAACTTGATTGATATCTATGAGAATCTTGGGTCCATGCGGGTTCCAGTAGGTCTTCCAGCATGATTGGGATGCAGTTCAACAGATGATTCATCTGAAAAATTTACCTTCTGACACTTTTTTCCAAATGATTAACAAGAAGTAAAGTTATTATTTGTTGCGCATACAACTGGGATTGACGACAAGATTTGTCAGGTAGTGTATATGCAAAACGATAAAAGCAAAAAGACGCATAACCTGCAACCTATGTTAGTGTCGACATGAAGACGTATCTGTCTATTTTAGTGGTGTCCCATTTCTCAGGGGGATATTTCTACTCCTACCACTTCACATACTGTTTCAAGGGCCAAAGGTAGGCGAAAGGGTAGGTGGAGGGTAGTATGTATATACTAGAATTAGGATTGGGCCTATATCTCTTTTTTTTCTCTGTTTTCTGACTCCGAGGGCGATGCTTTGAAGGCCTCCCTTTAACACATGAGCTCAGCTTCCTCTCCCACCCATTTCCACAATCACTGCCAGTAAAATAATGTCAGGATTGTGTTCCTCAGCCCCAGCGGCATCAAACGCTCATTAAATAATGCGATTATAAGCTCATTGGCAAGTGAGAAAAGGCGAGGTTTTCAGCAGGCTTTGATGACTGGAGGAAGTATTAATGAACACAGAATGATATTTGAGGCCTGCCGGTACATAAATGTTTATAGAGCTGAGAACGAGCCTCGCGGAGGGAATAAAATGTGGCTTGTAAACAACAGAGTCTGACACTCCTCTTAGCACTCCACCCTTTATGTGGCGTTCAGCTCATCTGTAGGCCAGTGTGGACCGAGATTGGTGTAAGGGATGATGTACGTCCATCTCAGAATAAAGTCTGACAGGTTATTCAGCAGCTGTTGAACTTTAGAATGGCTTACTATGTATGTGTGTCTGTGTACCTTGTATTCCCAACATTGTGGGGACCACATGTCCCCACAAGTATAGCAATACCAGTAAATGATGACCCTTTATAGTGATTTTGAAGTATGAAAAAACGCAGAGCTTTCTGTGGATGTTGGTTTAGTGTTAGATAGATAAAATACACAGTTTGTAAAGTATAATACTCATTGCGCCTATTGGAAGTCACCATAAAGATAGATGTACAAGTGTGTGTGTGTGTTACAGATTCATCGTCACATGGCAGAATGATGCCAGCACTGATGCTAAAATTATGAACAAACCTCAACAAGGTAAAAGTAAATACAAGGCAGACAAGTCTAAATACAGGTTTACATGCAGCATAAACACAGTTTGTGCTGACTGTGTGTTTTGTGCAGTGAATTACTGGGAGCTTTACAGCAAGACGATCTTCAAAACTCAAGCAATGTTGGATGCCAAAATATGGTATTAATGCCTTTCAGTGTTTTATTTAAAGGACATTTTGTGCAGGATTAGTGTGTGATTTCCATCTGAAGCCGTGTGTTTTTTTTACAGTGGTCAGTGAGCTGTCATCAGTGTCTCCAGGCTGGACGTTTTTAAAGTGTGTGAGCTGATCTGAGGTCTGGACATCACTCAACATCCCGCATCTTATGATGTTTAGCCAAAGACTTTTACCTCCTGAACTGCCACCTAAAGAAACTCTCCTTGAACTCTGCTATTATTTAATTTCTACACACCAAATGATTCGCTATTAATACGTACATTTGCTCAGGAAATCAGTTGAAACCATATTATTTCTTTTGTTTTCATAAATAATGGTATATTGCACGTCATGATTTTGCCAGGTACGATGCGATTCTGGATTAATATCCATGTTGATACTGGACCATCATTTTTGTTGGAAAATGTAATCCAAACCTATTCCCTACCATAACTTTAAATTATTCCCAAAATCAGAATGATAGAGGAATAGTTGTATAAGAATCATGTAGAAGTGCATAAACCTAACCCTAAACTTAACATAAACGGTAAACGGATCCTTTAATTCTGATTGAAATCGTGTTCCAGCATCACCGTAGATGTTATTACAGGAACATGTCTTCTTTGGTGGGATCAGGTTGACAATATCAGATGGTTTTCTGAATTATTCAGCTATATTGCTAATTGCTTACACTGTAAAATAAGTTGTATCTACGTAAATATTTTGAGGAAATGCATTTCTCTAATTTAATTGAGTTCATTAGTGCTTTTTTTGTCATAGTGTTTGTTCTGGAAGTGATTTTTGTCTCAAAGCCAATTTAAAAAGTATTTTTAAAGTGTTTTAAATCATGACAAACCAACCAGCTACGAGAATAATCATATTACATAGTCAGAAATAAATAAATTAATTAATAAATGTAGCACCCTAAAGCTCTCTGATTGGTGTGGTGTGCCGTACACCAGTGGTCCTCAACCACGGGCCCGTGGACCGGTAGCAGTCCGTGAATCAGTTAGTACCGGGCCGCACAAGAAATCCTTAATTATTTCTATTTTATTTATTACCTCAGTCTGAACAATCTTTTATTTGAAAAAACTTTTATTTTGAAAAATGACTGTATTCTCTCGCTTCACATCTCGGTGTCTTGAGCGCCCAAATTTAGAGATTCATATAATGTAAATATGAGCATGATTCCTGAAGACCCTAGTGACAGACGAGTCTTCACATTGATTCCATGCGCCAGCCTGAATACCCGCCAGTGACCTACTCTGATCTCTGAAAGATCTGCAGCTTTTAATGTAATGTATACTGTATGTATTTATATAGCGCATTTATCATGTATGGCCAAACATCCAACTCACTTCACAATCACAATCTCTCCACAGGGATGATTGGAAGGCCATGATGGTTAAGGGCTGATGGAGGGAATTTGGCCAGGACACCGGGGTTACTGCCCTACTCTTTACGAGAAGTGCCATGGGATTTTTAACATCTCATCCGAAAGACGGTGCGCACTGATAGTATAATGTCCCCTTCACTTTTACTAGAGCATTAAAACTCACGCAGACCACAGGTTGAGCGCCCCCTGCTGGCCTCACTAACACCACTTCCAACAGCAAGCTAGTTTTCCATGTGGTCTCCCATCCAGATACTGACCAGGCTCAGCCCTGCTAAGCTTCAGTGAGTAACCGGTCTTAGGCTGCAGGGTGATATGGCTCCATGGACGTCCAGCGTTCTCCAACCTCAGGTGCCAAGACTGCAGCTCTGCACAAGAAGTTTGGCCAGAGGAGAAATGGTCTTGCCCAACTGAGCCTGGTTTCTCTCAAGTTTTTTTCCTTCACTTTTGTCAATTGGTGAAGTTTGTTCGTCGCCACTAGCTTGCTTGGTTTGAGACTTGTAGAGTTGCGCATCGATGGATTTGCTCTTCAGTGTTTGGACTTTCAGCAGTGAAATTTAAACCACACTGAACTGAACTTCAACTCTGAAAACTTTACTCTGTTTCAATTTACTAGAACTTCTATGTTAAACTGCTTTGGCACAATCTACATTGTAAACCTGCAATAGAAATAAAGATGAATTGAATTGAAAATGTAATTTCTTACAACTTATTTGGCAATTTATTATTATTATTTATTTGGTTTAGTGGCCAGACGGAAGCCACTCCTTAGTAAAGGGCACATAGCAGCCCACCTGGAATTTGGCAAAAGGCATCTGAAGGACTCTCAGACCATAAGAAACTAAATTCTCTGGTCTTATGAGACTACTGATGAGGCGTTCCGTTTGGTGAAAACCAGGCAACGCTCATCATGGCTAATACCATCCTTACAGTGAAGCATGGTGGTGGCAGCATCATGCTGTGGGGATGTTTTTCAGCAGCAGGAACTGGAAGACTAGTCAGGATAGAGGGAAAGATGAATGCAGCAATGTACAGAGACATCCTGAATGAAAACCTGCTTCAGAGTGCTCTTGACTGGGGCGAAGGTTCATCTTCCAGCAGGACAAAGACCCAAACCACACCGCCAAAATATCAATGGAGTGGCTTCACAACAACTCGGTGAATGTCCTTGAGTGGCCCAGCCAGAGCCCAGACCTAATCATTGAACATCTCTGGAGATATCTGAAAATGGCTGTACATTGTTGCTTCCCATCCAACCTGATAGAGCTTGAGAGGTACTGCAAAGAGGAATGGGCAAATAATTCCCAGAGACAGGTGTGCCAAGCTTGTGGCATCATATTCAAAAAGTCTTGAGGCTGTAATTGCTGCCAAAGGTGCATCAACAAAGCATTGAGCAAAGGCTGTGAATACTGATGTACATGTGATTTTTCAGGTTTTTTATTTTTATAAATTGCAACAATTTCAAAACTCTTTTTACATTGTCATTATGGAGTCTTGTGTGAAGAATTTAGAGGAAAATAAATGACTTTAATCCATTTTGGAATAACGCTGAAACATAAAAAATGTAGAAAAAGTGAAGCATGTACTAGAAACGGATTTTTTACAGCATTATTACCTTCATGACAGTCTGGAGCTCTATACGAGAGATATGGATTTAGCTGCTTCTTTCAAATGCACAAACTGCTGTGTATATTTATTCTTCTGCAGCTGTAATGAACACTCAGTTTTCTCCGTGGAGTTCCTGGTAATGATCAGTGTGATCTCCTGTGAGAGCGGGTGGGACCAGAACCATTGTCATATGGCTGACAGTTCAGATTCAGCACCTCATTTGGATGATTTCTGGGTCATTAGAGAACATGGACTTCTAGACTTGCAAATAGAGCTCTCAGACTTCTGCAGTTCGTCTCTCTCTCTCTCTTTTAAGCTTGTGCGTGGTTTATTTAATTGATGCCAAATGAAATAAGCACGGAGTGCATGCTGAACACAATACCGTGTTAATGTAATGTTGCTCTCAGTGTTTACCTACCATGGAAACACAATGTATGGAGTGATGTGTCCATATTAATCTGGAAACCACAATGTATGCTTTTCCGCAGTTTCAAAGCAAATTCATGTCTAAAGATTATCAATGCAATCCTGTATCCATTGTGTTTTTTGTCATATTATGCAAAGCATTATTATTATTATTAATTATATCAATTCCCAATGTAAATTTTTTTTTTTTTTTTGCCACACTAAACAGAAAATAAATAAATAAATAAATAAGTCCATGTGAACATTTAAAGAGCCCATATTATGGGTTTTTGAAAATGCTCTTCCATGTAGTGTGTCACACAGCTCTAAGTGAAGTGAAATATCCAGCTAAGGCTTAAATCTGTAAGTGTACAATGTTTAAAACTATTGATTCATCTATAAAAGAGTCGACTCATAGTGCTTCAAACGAGTCGTCTTGATAACGAGTCATTAGGTGTTTCGTGATGACGCGGCCACGAAACAATTAGTTGCGCGCGCAAACCCGGGAGATTTGAAACCTGCGGCCCCGCCCAAAACGCGACGCGTGCCGCTTTGTTTACGGATCGTCAGCTGTTCCTACACACATGCAACGGTCAAGTTTTAAAATATTTCAGCTCAGGTTCAAGGGAGGTGTCTAAATTGCACCCAGCAAGCTGAACTGGCGCTCTAAGCGTGTGTGTTGTGTTCTCTGGGGAGGAATGTAATTTGTGTGCGCCGCCCTCAACGCGATAGTGAAAACGAAAGGGACCCGTTAGTAAAGTGAGGACCGGGTCGCGGTTGAAATTGAAAGGGGGGGGGGGGGTTATTATTCGCGGATATAACTGTGGACGCAGGTGGTGAGGGAGGTGTCGCCGACGCCTCTATGGACGCGCCGGCCCTGTGTGTGTGTGTGTGTGTAAAGAGCGGGTTAGACTGTGATGGGCTAGGAGATCTCCTCGCCAGTTCTTGGACTTTTTGCTTGATAAAATAGTTAGTCGTCGGTATTTTCTAGTCCATCGTCTGTGTTTACATTCACCCACTGGCAGCCAAAATCCACTATGAAGCGTGTGTGCACTGTGACTTTTATATTGTTGATTAGCAGCTGGCCATTTCACTCTGTCTTGCGCTGAAGCCTGTCATTGTCGTCGACCAATCGCAGCAGGCTGTCATCGGTCCAATCAGCGCAGATTAGCTTCGCGCTGAGGAGGGGTTTGGGAACAAATAAATCGCTGAACGATTCATATGGGAGTCGCTGGAATAATTAGGTAAAAATAAATGCAGATTATAAGACCATGAAAGTGTTTTTTGACCTTGCATGCATATTAGACTGTTGTTGGAGACCCTTACAACCTAAATATGACCCCATTTCATGTATAATATGGGCTCTTTAAACTATGAACATCTATATCAGGGGTTCCCAAATTTTTTTTTAGGCCGCGACCCCTAAACCAAGTGACTCGAGACCCCACACATTCCTCCAGATGGTTATAAATATACTAATATTTTCATGGTGTTGTTTTTTTATGTAGCTATTGTCTGTTTTTATCTTCTGTGGGTTATGAATAAATTATGGCAAATTTAATTGTTTATTAAGGCCCCGTTTACACTAATACGTTTTAGTTTTAAAACGCTTAACTTTTGCGACAGTTATGCCTTCTGTCCACACTACCCCAGAGTATACTAGCTCCGAAAAAACAGAGCAATTTGGAAATGCTGAAGAGGCCGTATTCATTTTAAAATGCTGCTGCTCCCTCTCATTGTGGGTGAGGAAAAAAGGAGACATCTGAAACGAGGGCAGAGCTGCAGACATTTAGTCTTGCATCCTTTCCTTGTAAGTTCAGACTTCGCAAGTTTATAATGAACTCCGGAGGATGTGAGGACACATCAGGTAAATCTTCAAATATAACAGCAGTGCACTTGTATAACGTCATTCACATCACCCTGGCAACCTGGTCTTAACAAAAAAATGAAAATATGACATAAAGCACTGTCTCTTTTAAGTCTTACATTAACAACGTAAACATAACAGAAACCAAAAATGTTAAGACATCATGTATATATTTATATGACTGTCATCCTCACTGTATGCAAATTTATAACAAAATGGAGCCTAATAACTGGTTCCTTTCATTTTCATTGACTATTAGGCTCACTGTGTTGCTTTGGCAATATATGCTTAATGTCAGGCTATATGCACACAATAAGGTTATCAGAGAAAATGCATGGTGAAATAAGAAATAGCCGTCTCATTTGCTGAATATAATAATCAGAGTAAGCTATCATTTTGGTTAACAATAATAATTGTAAAAGTATAAAGTATAATAAGTTTATACAATAAAGGAAATAAAGGTAAGCAATCGGTCAAACATGCGGAATACATGGTTACATAAAATATTAACTTATCTTTACGCTCAGCCAAAACACCTTGCCTGAGAAAACTTAGGCTAATAGGTCCAAAAGACTGAGTTGTTAGATATAGATCTACACAAGATTAATTATAGTTCATGATTAACAACTACAGAGAGATGAGATCCACTGGAAGATTCAGGATGGACTAGCCGACATTCGACCTGTCTCAGCCGGACAGGTGTTCTCGCTGCTCAGAGCTCCCGCTGACTGCCTGGAGCTCAGACAGCTCAGAGAATACCCTGAAGCAGCTTTTAGCGCATGCCAGAGTGCGTGTACTGTATGGTCATGTGATGTGGGTTTTCAGCAGTGTAGTGTGGATCTTTTCAGAAATGTTAGATGAAATGCCCGTGTTGACGTGAATTGTTTTCGTTCTTAAACAAAAACGTATTGGTGTAGTGGGAATGATTTGACTTTTGGAAATCATTGTGCGACCCATTGTTATATGTCATTATCCAATCTGTCTATCTATCTACTATCCATCCATCAATCTGCCTGTCTGTCTGCCTATTGTTCTATTACCCGTCTATCCGTCCATCTGCCTGTCTGTTTGTATATCTATAAATACGTCTACCATTCTGTCATCTATCTGTCTGTCCATTCATCATTATATTATGTATCATTATCATATCTATCTATCTATCTATCTATCTATCTATCTATCTATCTATCTATCTATCTATCTATCTATCTATCTATCTATCTTCCTGCCTGTTATTTTATTGTTCTATTATCCATCCATCCATCCCTCTGTCTACCAATTCTACTGTCTACTTATCTATCTGCCTGTCTGTAGTAACATTCTACTATTCATCCGTCTGTCTCGATTTATCTGTCTGTCCATCTGTCTACCATTTTATCATCTATCTGTCTCTCCATCCATCCATCGTTATATTATTTATCATTATCCTATCTATCTATCTATCTATCTATCTATCTATCTATCTATCTATCTATCTATCTATCTATCCATCATTATATCTATCATTCTATTGTTCTATCATCCATCTATCCAGCTTTTTTGTACCATCTCTTTTTGCCACAATTTGGTTTAATGTTATATTTAATATGACATTCAATGGTTTTCAACTGTTAAATAAAGTCTCCAAATGCTTTGAAGCCACTTTTCTAACACAAAAGGAAATCTGATCTTCAGGAGGTCGACACCAACCGATTTAATGCAAGCCACCAACAGTGTTTTCCTCCAATTTTCGTTCCCCCTTCCATCTTGAAACGATCACAAGTGTGTTTAGCGTATGCCAGATATCTGCGTCATAATGAAGTTATTATGTAGGTGTTGATATTGTGTATGTGTTTTTACTGCAGCTCACTTGGCCTTCTTGTAAAACAGATCAAGTTGAGTGTTTCGTTCTGAAAACTTTCCGGCCGCTCCCTAATTGACAGTCTTACAAGACTTTGGTGTAAACGAGAGCCCTAATTACTAGCTAACTAGGCATTAGTTGCTATTCAGCCAAATGGCAACCCTTCAGATTACAGTGGGAGCTTGAGCTAGTCAAATATTTCCCAGCAAGGAGTTGATTTGTCCTAGTACACATGGCATTTCTCTCTCATTAAGATGAAAGATGTTCAGGAGTCATCTCAGCGGGTCGCGCCAGTTAGGGATGTTAAAGATGGGGCAGACGTTTCCACATGTTAACTGCATGACTATTACCACTGATTACCTCAATAAACTCTTACTTGCTTCTGAAGGAAATGAATCGCAGCGAATAATCATGTTGGGTCATCCTGTGATGTCATTTGAGAAAAAAAAAACTCTACCAGAATTATCAGGATTGTTTAATGTTATTGAATAAAGCTTCTTATGCTTACTTTTGCTTGACCAAAAGTTAAACAAGTAAAAACAACTTTACTTGTTACCCTAATGAAGGCAGATCGCATAGGTTTTTTAAGATTTAGACATGTGAATAAAGGCTTTTTACATTTTTCCAGTGCCTTGGACTGATTCCTGTTGAAGTAAAACAACTGTTTTCTACTTGAATTTCATTCATTTTCCTTCAGTTTGGTCCCTTATTTATTAGGGGTCGCCACAGTGGAATGAACCAACTATTCCAGCATATGTTTTACACAGCGAATGCCCTTCCAGCCACAACACAGTAATGGGAATCACCTATACACTCTCACATTTACACACTATGGCCAATAGTAGTTCATCCGATTCACCTATAGCACATGTCTTAGGACTCTGAGGGAAACCGGAGCACCCGAAGGAAACCCACGCGAACATGGGGAGAACATGCAAACTTCACACAGAAATGCCAACTGGCCCAGCTGGGACTTAAACCAGCGACCTTCTTGCTGTGAGGCGACAGTGCTAACCATTGAGCCACCGTGCCGCCCCTCTATTTGTATTTCTAGTATTTAATTTGAATATTTGAATTGTCAGCATCTACTACAATCTTAGGTGTCACATGATCCGTTGGAAGTCATATTAATATGCTTATTTGATGCTAACAATTATTGGGATTTGTGCTAAATTATGTAATAAATTATCTAAATTATGTTATGAAAGTTGTTTTAAAAGTTGTAACATTATACACACACGCACACACACACCACAGTAAATGGGAGGATTTTTTTAATGACATAAAGAATGAGCCTATGACCAGGGGCATAGCGGACAGTGAAAGTTTAAAAGGAGGACAGCTGTATAAGATCCAAAAGTTTACGTTCATATGAATGGTTTACGAATGTTTTGTCTCTAAAAGTGAGGGGGACGTATCCCCCGTATCCCCCTGGTTGCTACGCCCCTGCCTATGACAGCGCCTTGTCACAAAGAAACCATTCATATTTAGTCCAGATTCTAGTTCTACCTCTTAGCCCTTCCCAATTCTCTTTAGCTTGAAGGCTAAGGGGAAGGGCTAGATAGGACCACACTCGAAACCAAGGGGTGAGAAAATTTATCAGAATACATCAGCTACAACGGCAGCATGGCTGCACACGGAAGTAAAGAGATGCACAAATTAGTATTTTTTTTGTCATTATTACGAATGTTTACAACAAACAAGCACATGTTTTAATATATTCATAACCGCGTTTGTGTTTTACCATTCATGTTAATAAATACAGCATATTACCTATGATTAACTATGTGTCCCATACTGTAAAGTGTTACTGTTATTATTATTATTTTTGGTAACACTTTAATGGTCCATTTGAGTATTAGTAGACTGTCTGCTTAATATCTGCTGATACTGCAAGTACATGTCAATTTACACTAACCCTAACCCCAAACTAACAGTCTACTTATAATCTAATGAGAATTAGTCAGAATGTAGATTCAATTTAACTTAAATTCAACAAATGAACCATCAAAATAAAGTGTGACCATTTTTTTTTTATTAGAAATAATGAAGATTACACAATTAAACATCGACTGTGTGTCAAATGCCTATGATTAGTATTTTTAGTGTAGTACAAAAGAAATTCAGACACTCGGCTGAATTATGACCAAAGTCATGCACATCACGTCGCAACTTGTGAACCTGTAAATAGGAGCTTCCCTTGAGGACTTTAAGCAGAAATTTCTTGCTCTTGTGTTACATCATCCGAGCCTCTCTGCCAGCGAGAAAAGCTCTTGGCAGGTCTGTAAGAATCGGGCTGCCAACTCTCGTCAGTCCCAGTGTTTCGGTCAATACTTCAATTTATGGCTCTTCTCACATTCAGAAACTGATCTCTTAATTCATGTTGAACCTGACGTTTCCCATGCGCAGTCTCCATTCTCCCTTCTCCATGTCTTTTGGCCAACGGGTGTACACAGTTGAAGTCAATTATGAGCCCTCCTGTGAAATCTTCATTCTTTTATAAATATTTCTCAACACATTTTTAAACATAATAGTTTAAACAAGAGCTAATTTGTTCTGTCTTTGCCAAAATATTTTACTTTTAATTTTGCAAGATAGCACAGGGGCCACGCGATGGTGCAGCATGTTCGCCTCAGAGCAAGAAGGTCACTAGTTCGAGCCTCGGCTGGGTCAGTTGGCATTTCTGTATGGAGTTTGCATGTTCTCCCCGTGTTGGCGTGGGTTTCCTCCGAGTGCTCCGGTTTCCCCCACAGTCCAAACACATGTGGTATAGGTGAATTGGGTATGCTAAAATTGACCGTAGTGTATGAGTGTATGGATGTTTCCCAGTGATGGGTTGTTGCTGGAAGGGCATCCGCTGCGTAAAACATATGCTGGATAATTCTGAATGAACTACAACTCTCAGAACTCTCTGCACTACGGTTAATGCAGTGCTTTATGTCTGATCCGAGACACACAGCATATCGTATATCTAACAGGCAGTGAAGCTTGCTGATATTTAAAGAAATCAGATCTGGGAGAAAAGTCATAACAATAATAATAATGATTGTTTTCAAACTGTGGTTCTGAACTTGTGAGGTAAAAGCATGTTGGTGGGACATGGACGAGGGTTTCAAGACCCTAGCAGAGCGCAGGGGCCTGCTGTACCGGGGTAGAACAGACACGTATATGACCTGACAAATCATATGGCCCATCTAATCCACGAGGTTTGTGAGTCTCTGTGAGTCACCCAAGATGTTGAGAAACCCTGGTGTGGCCTTGCGCAGGATAACCTCGCTGAGGCGCAGCCTGACCGATTGGAATTTGGGCCTGCAGACAACCGGGGGTCTTTGATTACTTTGGAGGGACTCAGCATGTTCTCCAGTCAATTCTCAGAGCAGTGAACCTAGAGTCATTTACACTAGAGTTGATGGTGAAACAAGGCTTGGATGTGCACGGGTTGACAACTGCTAGCTTCATCTGCTACATCCAGATTTCGCAGACAAGCCAGAGGAAACAGCAACTCATTTTGGAGGTATTCATCGCCAGGCTGCCCCTGGATCAGGTTCTGCAGCCAATGATTCCTTATATTGGAGACATCCTGGGTGTAGCTGATCTAAAGTTCACTTGGTTAAACTACGGGCACTTCGTTGATGACGAATCGATGCCTCGCATAATGCGTCGGTGGCTGGGCCTGATTCCGGCTCATGCCATTAGGCTGAGAGTAGTACTGGCTTAGGCTGCAGGGTCCGGCCTCACGTCCCTTGATGTCATTGCCCGGATGATCCACGAACACCGCCACTTCCCATGGGTCTTGATTCGAAGAATGTAACCGGATGAGTGGGGGAATGCAGGGCGTGCAATGCGAAGAGTTGGCAACAACACATACTATGGCTACCGCAGAGACCTGACGGACATCCGGTCAACACAGTTTTTAGTATGTTGCTGCTTTTTGTGGCTGCCTCTTGATTGCCATGGGAGACAGGTCTTTAGAACGTTATCAGGGATTAGTAGAGGGTTGCATACATGTAGAGGCGTTTCGTGGAAGCGTACGCAGCTGCTAGAGGGAGAGCGGGTATATATCTTGATCGACCCATGACCATGGAGGAGATGAACCATCATGCTGCAATGCTACAGCTTGTAGTGGAATATCCCGCCAACATAGGTGTTTTCACACAAATGGATGGGCACCCAGACCATCCTGAAGGCACCGGACCAGACGCGCTAAAAGATCCAGAGTCAGAAGACGAGGATGAAGAATTCGGAAGTGACAACGATGACCCACCCAATCCTCCAGGAAACCCGAGTGCCAACGCACATGAACCTTCACGACGTTTTCCACCCCCTGCTTACGAGGTGATACCCAATGTATCCCAAATACCCCAAATAACTTTGAATTCAACTGTAAATGTGTGTTTTAACTGTGTGCATTTACCCGTCTGTACTGGCAGTGAGACATCAGCCCCTAAGGAAGCCCAGACTAGCCCCGGCTCTCCATGTTTACACACCTGGGGTATTTATGGAGACACTCTTTACAATGGGTCACTGTCATTCCCTCGAGACTTCGTTTACATTGCGCTTCCTTCAGAGCAAATGTTTACAAGAGTGAATACTCGTCTGTGAAAGAAGGACAGAAAGGGGAGGACAGTGACTGCGAAGTCTATAAATTTCTCAGTTATTGTATGCTTGAGTTTGTTAGACAGGCTGTTGCTAAATGATGGAAAGTGCAAAGTGATGAACAGCGTTATTTCAGTGTCATTGATTTACTGTTTAGATTTTTTTTACTTAAAATTTATTGTAGGGGCGGCACGGTGGATCAGTGGTTAGCACTGTTGCCTCACAGCAAGAAGGTTGCTTGTTTGAGTCCTGGCTGTGCCAGTTGGCATTTTTATGTGGAGTTTGCATGTTCTCCCCGTGTTGGCATGGGTTTTCTCCGTGTGCTCCGGTTTCCACCACAGTGCAAAGGTGTTTGCTGTGGGTAAACTAAATTGATAAATTTGATGTTGTATGGATGTCATATCATGATGTTAAATTGATGTTGGATTTTAGTTAGTCAATGCCAAAGCCTAAAACCAAACAAATATCAATGCCAGCTGCAGGGGCGTAGCAACCGTGGGGGACGGGGGGATACGTCCCCCTCACTTTTTGAGACAGACCATTTAGAAACAGGTGAATAATAATTATATGAACGTAAAATGTTGGATCTCATTCAGCTGTCCCCCACATTTTTAAAATGTTCGCTACCTCCCTGGGCAGCTGACATCGGTATTAGACAATAAATTGATGTTAATAAAAGTAATTACACAACATAAAACCAACTAAAGATAAACATCTACTGATGATAGACTTTGATATTGTATGGATGTCATATCATGATGTTAAATTGATCTTGGATTTTAGTTAGTTATTGCCACAGCCTGTAGCTGGGGTCACACTAGAGTTTGATCATGCAAAATTCTGTTGTACGGCACTGCGAAAACAGGCAGGATTAAACAAGATTATTAAACATTTTAATAAGCGAGCGACTGGTCCATATTTTAAATTTCTGTCCAGAGAAGTCATGTTTTGATCCCCGATTGGTCTCACGCATTTAAGTGATGCAATTTCGCAGGTCAAAGTTCATCGAGCTTGAACTTCGCAATGCAGCGAACTGCGAAACTTGTCGCACAAGCTTGCATTTGAATGGAATGAATGGAAGTCTATGGGGAGAAAAGTGCAGTGTGACCGCAGCTTAAAACCAATTAAATATCAACGGCAGCTGATGTTTGGTATTAGATGTCAGCTGACGTCGTTATTAGACAATAAAGCGACGTTAAATTAGGTAAATAGACAACATAAAACTAACTAAATATAAACGTCTACTCATGTTAGACTTTGATGTTGTGTGGATGACATTTATTCATCAGGTATGGCAACCAAAATCCAACGTCTGATAGATGTCATAGTGATAATGTCCACACAACATCAAGCTGTCATTAGACATCATTGATTTTAGGTTGGATGTTGGACATTGACGTGGGCCTGATGTGGGGTTCTGATGTCAACCCGATTTTCAATTCCAAACAATATGCAACATCCCCTCTACGTTGAGGTACAACATCAATCTGATGTCATGTTGACGTCCTGTACCTGCTGAGATGTTTCTCAAAATGAAATATATTGTGTTCAAAGTGTTCACAATATAAAACATATTGTGTTACCCATACATTTAAAAAGTACATATTTTAGAGCAGTAATCACAATACTGATATTTTTATCCAAGGTTATCATACTGTCAGAATCTTTTACCGGCCCATGCCTAGTAATTACGCAACATAAAACCAACCAAAGATAAACGTCTACTGATGTTAAACTTTGATTTGTCATTTCTATGACATTAAAATGACGTTGGATTTTATTTAGTTAATGCCACTGCCTAAAACCAATCAAATATTAACACCATCTGACATTGATATTAGACAATAAATTGACGTTAAATTATTAAATACAATTTAAAACCAACCAAAGATAAACGTCTACTGATGATAGACTTTGATGTTGTATGGATGTCATATCATGATGTTAAAATGATGTTTGATTTCAGTTAATAAACGCCACAGCCTAAAACTAATCAAATATCAACGCCAGCTGACATCGGTATAAGACAATAAATTGATGTTCAATTAGGTAATTACACAACATAAAACCAACCAAAGATAAACATCTACTGATGATAGACTTAGATGTTGTATGGCTGTCATCTCATGATGTTAAAATGATGTTGGATTTTATTTAGTTAATGCCACAGCCTAAAACCAATCAAATATCAACGCCAGCTGACGTCGATATTTTGTCAGTCGACGTTGATATTAGACAACAAATTTTTGTACACCCAACGTCGCAACCAAAATAGAAAATAAGATTGTGTGCCTGCAGGGCTGTCATACAGTAATACATGTAATTTCCAGATATTTCCATATTAGTGTATTCATTCATTCATTCTCTTTCCGGCTTAGTCCCTTTATTAATCTGGGGTCGCCACAGCGGAATGAACCGCCAACTTATCCAGCACGTTTTTACGCAGCAGATGCCCTTCAAGCTGCAACCCATCACTGGGAAACATCCACACACACACTCATTCACACACATACACTAGGGTCAATTTAGCCTACCCAATTCACCAGTACCGCATTGGACGGTAGGGGAAACCGAAGCACCCGGAGGGAGGACATGCAAACTCCACACAGAAACGCCAACTGACCCAGCCAAGGCTTGGACCAGCGACCTTCTTGCTGTGAGGCGACAGCACTACCTACTGCGCCGCACCATATTAGTGCAGTTATCAGTGAATTTTTTTAGGTCACAAGAAACACTGTCACCTGGAATGTGATCTAAAGATATTTAAATCTTTTCTTACCTAATTAGTTTTCATTTGCATCATATACTAATAGCATCTACACTAACCTGACTAGCTCCATACAGATGGCTTGTAAACCTTTGAACAGCACAATGATTTACACACTCAATTACTTGCTGGTACACACTGTGCTGCGTTTGAAATGCTGAATTTACTGGACATTATCATCCTCATCATTGACATCTCCACCCATTTCCATCAGAGCAATGCTTCATTGCCGATGGGTGGACTGAGTGAAGCTCAAACATTGAGGAAATGACTAGACAACATCCATATGGATGGTTTTGACCACACACTGCTTTTAATTTAGACAGAATGATAAGAAATCATTAGGGGAAGTCGAGTAAGCTGTAAATTGTGATTTTGTTTTAGGCTCATTATAGTAAAAGTTCAGTTCAGTGTGTTCTAATCTGAGAGTGAAAGCTTATGAATTACGACTGTGGGAAATGATGATGCTAATGAGACCACTGACTATGTTGGAAAAAAACAGATGCGGTGGAGGATGATTATGAGGATATGGCTCAAAAAGTTTAAAAACCTCTTTCCTGTGAATCTCCAGACAGTTGCATGAGCTCACACTTTGTGTCATCAGAATTTCCGCAGATGCTCCTGCACGTATAAGTTTCCCCCAGTAATGCTCTACAAGGACATGCGTCGCATTAGATTCCTTAGAGAACAACCAGTTGATTTTTCTGACCAGCAGATTAGCCCTTCAAAGCCCTCTGAAACTATTAAATTACATCAGACTCACCTGCTTAGTTAAAATAGAAAAGCAGCGATAACCATATTGGTTTAAAAATATATACACCGTAAAACCCAACAGTCAACTTTATCAAATGAAATGTAGTTAACTACTGTAGTAATGTGTAGTTAACTCAAAATGTACTGAAAGTTACTCCTACTCATTTGAAAAGAGTTTTGAACTCAGTGTTGAAAATAATGAGTTAATTAAATACCTCATTACTTCAACTTAAATGGAGTAAGTTCACAGCACTCAATAGGATTAGTTTTTGAACTTAAATGGTTTGTAGCATTCGGTTTCCTCAAACGGTTTGAGTTGCCTTAACTTATTCGGTTTTACAGTACTCAGTTGGTTTGAGTTCTGTTCATTTACTGGGTTTTACTGTGCTCATATTGCTTCGTTTACTCAAATGGATTAAGTTCACAGCACTCAATAGGATTAGTTTTTGAACTTAAATGGTTTGTAGCATTCGGTTTCCTCAAACGGTTTGAGTTGCCTTAACTTATTCGGTTTTACAGTACTCAGTTGGTTTGAGTTCTGTTCATTTATTGGGTTTTACTGTGCTCATATTGCTTCGTTTACTCAAATGGATTAAGTTCACAGCACTCAATAGGATTAGTTTTTGAACTTAAATGGTTTGTAGCATTCGGTTTCCTCAAACGGTTTGAGTTGCCTTAACTTATTCGGTTTTACAGTACTCAGTTGGTTTGAGTTCTGTTCATTCATTGGGTTTTACTGTGCTCAGATTGCTTCGTTTACTCAAATGGAGTAAGTTCACAGCACTCATTAGGATTAGTTTTTGAACTTAAATGGTTTGTAGCATTCGGTTTCCTCAAACGGTTTGAGTTGCCTTAACTTATTCGGTTTTACAGTACTCAGTTGGTTTGAGTTCTGTTCATTCATTGGGTTTTACTGTGCTCAGATTGCTTCGTTTACTCAAATGGAGTAAGTTCACAGCACTCATTAGGATTAGTTTTTGAACTTAAATGGTTTGTTGCAATCGGTTTCCTCAAATGGTTTGAGTTACCTTCACCTATTAGGTTTTACACTGTAGTAATAAATTAAAATAGTATTTTATTTTATTGTAATGGGCAGTGTTGGGGGTAACGTGCGTTACGTAATACTATATTACTTTACCAAAGTAGCGATTAATATAGCGCATTACTTTTTAAAATAAGTAATATTTTTTGAGTTACTGTTTATCTTGCTTAATTGGCTTTAAAAACATTGTGTAATAAAAATGACCTTAGTCAGGTTGAATCACACGCTCAATGAGAAAGTGTGCTGGGAGGGAACAGACAGTCGACTCACACTCATCATCATCATCATCAGGTCTCCTTTTTCACAGCAGATGAGTCAGTGTACTGTTCTAGTAACTGAATATCTCAGGATATGGGTTTATTTCAAATCAGAGGGGGTATTCGGTATATTAGTACTTACTGAAGACACAAATCGTTCAATTTAATGAACTGGTTTAACTGGTTCACTTATATGGAAGGTAAATCCTGCCAATTTTAAATAAATCAAATAAACATTTGAAATGAAAATGAAAATCAGATTAACAATTTCATTTTAAAACACTGTTTGCAAAATATCTGCCAAAATTGAAATCGAAATGAAATTATTTAATTTTCATTTTCATTTTCACTTCGACAACACATCGTCCCTGTCAAATTGATAATTAAAATAAAGTTTCCAATTTAAGATTTAATTTTCACTGCATTTCCGCGTCAAGACTGCCAATATTAAAATGAAAAGCCAAACTGAAAAATAAAATGCAAACACAATTTTTACAAAGCATGTTATTAATGTTCACGCTATAATAGTGACAAAATTCAAATTAAAATGTAAATTTAAGCTTTTCTTTTATTGACACTTTTTCATTTCACTTTTTCACAGCTCGAGGGGAGAAGCCGCAAAGCCGGGTTTTGACAGCGAGAGTTACTAACGTTACTGTTACGTTTATTAAAAGGAATAAAATGGAAAAAACGGTAAGCCAGGTTTTAAGAGAAGCAGCTGCTGCATTGGAACAGCAGGAGGAACGACGGACACAGGAAACACAACCGTCAAATATTCGTCCCACAGCAGTCCCTCAGGAGTCGCGGGCTTCTTCAGCGTTCTTCGTTACATTACCACACAAGACCGAATACAGTATACTATACGAATTCATCACATGGCCTAACGTTACCGTACTTACGCTGTACAGTTTCTCTTGCCGCTGAAGAACCCTAACCCCAACCCTAATCCCAACCTAACAGTCTACTTATAGTCTAATGAGAATTAGTTGTACATAGATGCAATGTAACTTAATTTCAATAAACAGACCATCAAAATAAAGTGTGACCGATCGCTGTGATTGATCATACTTCTTTTTCTGTCAGTTATGTTCCTATTTACTATGACCTTTTATGTGAAGCTGCTTTGACACAATCTACATTGTATAAGCGCTATACAAATAAAGGTGAATTGAATTGAATTATGCTCATGGATTTTCAGTGAGCACGAGCTTAAACTTGTCTACCACAAAATTCATACTACTGTATATACTGTACAGTCTTAAGTAGACTTAGAGTGTCACACAGAGGTCTAATTAGAAAATGTAAATATATGTTACATAACTGTACATCCTTTTTTGAGAATTGACATCCTTTTTTCTAAATAACTGGATTTGAAACTCAAAATTGTGTTAATAGGCTGAACGATGACGGTATTATCCCTTTAGAGTAAGCTTTATTCCGTCACTCCTTACAGTAAGTCATTTTAGTTCCTCAAATGAGTTTAACAGGTTTGGTCTTGGATGCAGGTCACACTGACTCATCAAAGCTGGAAACGGGAGCATTTCCTCAGAAAACCTCATTATAATTTAATTTGAATGAAATACTAAACTGCTTGTACTCTCCAAAGCTTTTCTTACTTCAGTTTGTTCAGGCGACGTTTAGTTTTAGAACTAACAGTTAATGAAGCACAGTATAAAAACTTAAAACAAGACATTTAAAAAAATTAATGCTCAGCATATATGAGTACACCCCTCACAAATCTCTTTTAAACTAATATTTAATATAAGATGCTATACAAAATTATATTTGTGCATATACATTAGATTTTATTAAACAAATATTTTAAAAAGAGAAAATATGAAGAGAAACAAAAAATAAAAATTTAATTGTTTAAATTTTGTAGTTTTATTTATTTCTAAAGATGTTTGGTGACTAAACTATTAATATAGATATGATATATAAAATATAATAAATCATAAATCAGTTTTGTTTAAATAAACCAAAATAAATGACCTATATATTTAAATTCATATATTAATATATATATATACATAGATATTTACATTAGATGTCGCTTACGCTATTGTTGTCTATTGAAAGAAATGCGTTAATAGAGCTGCCATTTTAGTACAGGGTAGCACTCCTTTGAAATGAATGGGGGACCAAGGTACAGTGAAGGACTGGCCATTCAAAGCCAGAAATATATACACATATAAACATATATCTATAATCTGGAGTTTTCCCGGTGGTCAGTATGCAAATTTTTTTTTAATTACTAAAATTATAATTTTACATCACTTTTCTACATCGATGGATAAGTGATCGCACAGGCATTCATGACAAAGAGCGTGTGTTTGTGTACATGGAAATGTATTATCCTCCCTCCCTGTTAAATTAGATCTAATCTGTGTCTTGAAACACACCCCCTCTCCAGCTTTCACTTCTAATTCTAATGGAGGAAGCGATTCGTTTGTGAATGAATCTCTGTTATGAACGACTCATTCTCTCAGCCGACAATAATACCAACACAATCTCACGGCAATTCGTAACTTTTTGATTTAGTGGCTAATTCGTATGAATTTGTACGATCTAATTCGTACGATTTAGTACGATTTGCTAATCCCCCAATGACGGTTGGGTTTAGGGGTGGGGTTAGGTGCCACGTCTCCTTTTTTAAATCGTACAATTTCGTACGAATTAGCCACTAAACTGACAAAACGTAAAATACCTACGTTTTCTCGTGAGATCAGGCTGATAATACCAGTTTCTGGCACTGCAGCGTCTTGTTGTCATTTTTCATTTACATTGTTTGCTTATTTTATTCAACAAAACTAGCATAAGCTGAGTATTTAGTGCAAGTGCGAGCTACTTTGCCTTATGGTTAGTGCAGTAAGTGACTGTATTATCGTCAATAACGTTACTTGTTAAGCATAAAGTTCGTAACAAACAAAAACATTAAAAAATGAAATCTTACTAATGAAATGTTCTGCCTTCGTGCTTTGTTTTCTTTGCTCATTACTATACCCGTACACATCGCTAAAGTCCAGCATCTTCACATTGGCTTTAATCTTGACTGGTGTGGTTGGATGACTTTTGTCCTGGGAGCACTGTATAAATGTGGCAGTGCTAATGACGCATACTCAGGGTCTGTATGTATTATCTAGTGTATGTAACTCCCAGTGGTAAGATTAACAAATAATAACTTGACTTCTAGTTGATCATTTGGAATTTATTTTCCATGAATCATCTGTTGAACTGCATCCCAATAATCACAAAAACTGCAGAAGACCTACTGGAACCCGCATGGACCCAAGATTCAGTCAAGTTTGGTGAAGGAAAAATCATGGTTTGGGGTTACATTCAGTATGGGGGCGTGTGCAAAGTGGATGGCAACATCAACAGCCTTAGGTATCAAGACATTTTTGCTGCCCATTACGTTACAAACCACAGGAGAGAGAGAATTCTTCAGCAGGATAGCGCTCCTCATACTTCAGCCTCCACATCAAAGTTCCTGAAAGCAAAGAAGATCAAGGTGCTCCAGGATTGGCTAGCCCAGTCACCAGACATGAACATTATTTAGCATGTTTGGGGTAAGATGAAGGAGGAGGCATTGAAGATGAATCCAAAGAATCTTGATGAACTTTCTTTGTCATTCCAGATGACTTTATTAATCAGTGATTTGAGTCATTGCAGAGATGTATGGATGCAGTCCTCCAAGCTCATGATGGAGTCAGACACGATATTCATTCTGTTTCCACTGCAGCATGACCACATATTCTATACTGGACATTATTTCTGTTTATTTGAGTAAAGTCAGACCTTGCTGTCCTAATTAAATAATTAAAAATCAAGGCATGATCATATTTTACTTTATTCAAATAAGTGTAAGGCCATTGCTTTTCATATAAACCACTTCTGATACCAAATGAGCAACTAGAAGTCATTATTTGTTGTTCCTACAATGTGGCGACAAGACTTTTGTCAGGTAGTGTACATAACGAATTTGGGAAACTCCAGAATGAATCAAAAAGGTTAACATTTATTTTCCAGTTTCATGCCAATTGCAGAATCCAACAATAAAAGCCAATTCAGAGGTAAATGCACAACATCAATTACTCAAAGATAAATCTAAGAGTATAGATGACGTCCAAATTATACCTACAGTAGTGTTGAGCTTGAGAGCTCTTCACTACGGGCTGGTCTGGATACAGACTTGTGGCTTGTCTCAGACATTTGATCCTTTTCTGTAAATACCCTATGAAAGCAATGAATGGTTATTTTGTCAGAGTTAATCAGTGACTTAAAGATTTACTCATCTGTTTGGATTTAATCAGAGGGTGATTTTAATCAAGATAGTGAACAAAACCTTGTTACCAGTCACACCTGAGTATTTATCAATTACCAGAGAGGAAGGAAAGTTCAGGAAAGAGGGCATAAGGTGTTAAAGTCTATCCTAGGCCTCTAGGAGTTTTTGTTGCTTTATCACAGGGCACGTTTAAGTCTGAGTAAAACCTATCCCTACAGATAGAAATTCCTCTAGATGGATTGAAATATCGATGAATGGATGGAATGAAAATACCAATGGATGGATGGAAATAATGGTGGATGCATGGAAAATCGATTGATGGAATTACAGATACAGTATATGGATGGATGGATGTACTGTATGTATTGAAGGAAATCCCAATGAATGGATGGAAATAGCGATGGATGGATGGAAAGGATTGATTGATTTTATATATTTATTTGGTATGACAAAAATCTGTTTATCATTTGATTGTACATTGTGGACCTTAGCAGGCCTCCTTCTGATATGTCTGAAATTGACGCCACATTGAAAATTGACTTTATTCAATCACAGCCTATATTCCAGTGGCTTGTGCATCCATACATGAGTCAAAACTACTTTAAAAAGCTTCCCTTTCCAAGCTTAAACTAAGCAAACAGCATTGTACATGAAAAATGTGTGCTATCATTGAATAAGAAACTCAAACTCATAGGTCATCTGGAACTGATAAAACATACTGCAACTGCACTGCATCCACCCTGAGTCGTAATGGTACCAAACACAACCCCCATATACACTGCCCTACACACACACACACACATTCCCTTTTTATTTTACATATTGCATAATTGCACAGCAGTTCCTGATTAGTGTGTGTGTGACGTATGGGTTGCGTCTGATATGAGTGAGTCACAGCTGAAGGCATCCACACTTTCCCTGCTGTCCGTCTGCCAGGTCGGGTCTCCCTAAAGTGGGCCTTCAGCCAAGAACTCACTCAAATCCCACAGCTCCTTCTGCACTTCCGTTCTGCACAAAGAAATGCTGTGGGAAACTACATTCACCCACATCTCGACCTGATTGTTTTCGAACACATTAATAAACCTAAAGCAGCAGTTCACCCAAAAGTGAGCACTTTCCGATTATTTACTCCCCTAAGGCCATCCAAGATGTATATGACTTTCTTTATTTTTTACAGAGTAGTTAAGGATTACATTCCAGGATTTTTATCCATATAAAGCAAGTGCAAGGGGCTCAACGGAGACTGCTTTTGTGGGTACAAAATCCAGAGCATCTTGAGGAAATAAAGACATATACATCCTGGATGGCCTGGGGGTGAGAAAGTAATCAAATCTTTTTTTTTCTTTTACTTTGCTGAGCTATTGCTTTAATGCTATACCCTTAGGAAGAAGACATGCTTGTTCTCCAACATATAAGACTGTGTGTAATGTAACAAATTACCAATACCTAAATTACTGTACTTCAGTAGTTTTTCTCAGCAATTGTAATTTACTGAGTAGTTTTAAAAATGTGTACTTTTACTTTCCCTTGAGTACATTTTTACTGCAGTATTTGTACTTTTAGTAATCAGTATCCACTACTTTCCTTCAAACTGCAGTCACTGCTTGTCTATGGGGATTAGAAAAATCAGTCCTGTGATTCCTGTCCAATCAAAATGCACATAGAAGGTAAATAACATCATAATGAACTACCTCAAGACATGTGCGCTTTATAATTGCAGCAAACTGTTTGGAAGCGTTAAAAGTGTCCAAGAAGATGTCCAAAATCTTTACACGCATTGACACAGACTGTTTAGATGCATGCCACTGATGAGAAGATGAATGATGTGTACTGTATGATGACCTTAAACACTCAGCAGGGACAAGACGTCAACATGACACCAGATCCCATACATCGTTGCATTTTGTTTGGAAATGAAAATCGAAACCTGACATTGGGTTCAGATGTCAGCCTGACATCTGAACCCAATGTCAGGCTGACATCAATGTCCAACCTAAAATCAACCATCTAATGATGTTACAGCTTGACGTTGTGTGGATGCTACCATTTTGACGTCTATCAGGCATTAAAATGCAGCCATACTTTCCTCTGGCTACATGATTAAAAAAAAAAAACATAATAAAAGTAAAAAACAAGATTATTTTGCTTACCCCATTGGCAGATTATTTAGCTTGTTTTAAGGAAAAACTCACTTAATTTTGACTTATTTCTCAAAACAAGACCATTTTTTTGCCTTGTTTAGAAAATGTGTCTTGATTTAAGAATTTTTAGATATTTGGACTTGAAACAAGCCGAAAACTTGCATTCTATCATGTCATTTTGAGAAATTATTTCTTAAAACTTGGGCTGGGCTTGGGCTGGTCAACCAATTTGGCATTGTACAATGTCTAATGTGAAACATCGCGATAGACGATGGTATCGTCATAGGGGGTGGTGAATTAATTATTTATGAATAATTAAATAATTTATAACAAATTAATTATTCATAGCCTACCGTTTTAACTACCTGACCTGCATGGTCTTTGTTTTGCCCATAACCAAATCATAAATAAATAAAGAGAAGTTAAAAACAAATTACCACCTGTCAATCTCTTTTTCCGCAGGACTCTGGCATGAATAGGCAGAGTGATCTGTGTCGTTATAATGGCGTCAACAAACTTGTTCAAAAAAAGCTTCCCAACCAACAGTATCTGAGGTTTTCACTAAAATTATTGTAAAAGTACAAGCGTGAAAGCGAAAGATTGAAGCAGTGTACTGACGCTGTGACACGTTACCTGATAGATTCAAAAGACCCAAGAGTCGTTAGATAGAGACAAGATTAATTATCATGTTTAACAACTATAGTGAGACGCGATCCAGCACATCCTTGATAAACTGTCCGACGTGCACTGCTCTCTGGGGGTTTGAGCACCCGCTGTCTGCCTGGAGCTCAGACGCGCACATATGCTGCAGCACATGACAAAGTGTGTGTTTAGTCATGTGTTGTGCGTTTTCAGCAGTATAGCGCAGACATCCCAAGTCACCTGCAAATGGATAGAGTCTCCCGGATGACCGAAAACTAACGATAATCTCCCTGCTCTTCAGATACCCAGCCCCCACAACCCCACCATCCAATCCCCCCCCCCCCCCCCCCCCCCCAAAATCCCAAAATTCAGATATGTTGCGCGTACCCCACAGTCTTCAGATACGTCACGAATTGGCACATCTGCAAACTTCCGCAAATCATCGGTCTTCACCGGAAATGACTTTTCCCAACTTGCGATGTCTGTATAGTGCGGTAGGAGGGCTATTCAGAAATGCTAGGTGACGTGGATCGTTTTTGTTCTAAAATACCACTTGTATTTATGTAGTGTAGTATGTATTTTTCGCAAGCGGGGCGGAGGATTGTGATGCCAGCTCAGCATCGTGATGTCAATTAGTCATCGGCAATGGACGATGGCATCGTCTATCGACCCACCCCTACTTAAAACAAGACTATATTTTTGGCTTGTCTAGCAAATGCTTCTTGATTTTATATATATATATATATATATATATATATATATATATATATATATATATATATATATATATATATATATATATATATATAAAGCATTTTTGCAGTGTAAACATTGTTGTAAACATGCAGATGAATTTCTCTTCTGCTGTTTTTATATGTCTAAGAAATGAATGTTGAATTTTGAAGAAGTACAAACGGTTGCACTTCATCCAGTGGTTTGGACTGAAGAGTGCATCCTAAGTAAACATCCACTAAAAACATCAGTCTGTACTGAAAATGACCTTCGGTTGCTTAAGATCACCTAGTCCTGAAAAATCAAACTAATCCAGCAAAAAAATCTGTGTTTCTCCATATGTCAGCTCACATTGGAGGGGAAACATGCACACCCTCTCATCTAGTTGCCTGTGACCCAGTGCTTTGGCCTGTTATAGAGTTGTGTTTTCACTGCAAATATGATTATAAACATCCTGGGGGTGAATTCAAGGCTACAAGATCAGGGTTCACCAAACCAGATCCATAAACAAAGCACCATGATAGTAGGGGGTATGATGTATGATTCATATTCCCGTGCTGTTTTGACATTCATTAATCAGCTGAGTTGAACAAATACTGACCTGGTCATGTTCTCGCTGTACACAGAAATGAAGGCAACTCTACATGGGATTGACAAACACAACAGTGGATTTTTTTTTAATAAACTGCATGTCAGAGAAATTTAACAGATTTTGAAATATTTTTAAAAAATGACTGGAACTCAGGGACTTTAATACAAAGCAATAATTTTAAAGGTGCAAAATGATAGGAGACATGATATGGCAGATGCATGAGACAAGCAGAGATTAAAATAATCTGTCAAAATAGGAAGGGATCTTGGCTGTGCCATGCTAGTAAATGTTTTCCAGTAGATTAAATGTCTGCACTACCATTATGATTTGACATAATTTTATCAATTTCCAAGGCACATTTGACTGTACGAAGCAGCAGGCAGCATGAAGACCTTGTAATCGTTTAAAGGGCACCTATGGTAAAACATCTACTGTTCAAGCTGTTTGGACAGCGATATGTGCATGTATGGTGTATAGACCGTCATATTGGGGTGATATAAGCACACCCAGTGCTTTTTTTCAATTTAACAACATAAGAAACGGTGGACCAATTGGAGCTGTTTTCAAATCGACCGCTACCTGACGTAGGAGAGCGGTCCCCCCGCCCACCAATATTGATTGACAGGCACGTCATCATATCCCCAGTTTGTTAATTCACGTCCGCTTTTTTCAGCGTGAGTCGAAGCAATATCACTAAAGGAACACCCTAGCTCTATTTTTAGATGCAAGGCTCATTGGGCTCAACACAAGAGCAATATTCTCCACATTATCGCTCTAATCAGAATTATTGGTTGTATCTTTAGGTAGGTTTGCAAACATGTGTACTTCTCATTGAGTCTACCTTATACTTCAGCCGTTTGCATTTCTCGCGATCCCAGAAGCTCCCTGTGATCTTAACTAGCATGCGTTTTACAATTCTAAACATAGGTTTCTATCAGGGTACACTCAAGTCGACGGCTGGGCGCCGCGGACCGCTGCAGAAACCGATGTTTAGAATTCAAAAATGCGTGGCGCGACGATTCGGGACACTTCATGTTTCTGGTGCGCCACAGAGAGTGTCTGGTGTGCCGTGTCGCGGCTTCGAGCGGCGCATCCAGTGCCGCAGTCAAAGTTAATTCAGTGTGCGTGGTTATTAGTTTCTGTGGACAAGCTCGGCACTTGAAACTAGCACACAGTTGGCTGTAAAACTGTACAAAGACACAAATGATTTTGTACTCTCTGCTTGGTCTGTGTCAGAGTCGTACATGTACGACTGAATGCTGAACCTCTCACTCCTTCTCCGTCTGCCTGTCAGACTCTGTTGCAAACACAGAGCGGGTAAGCTCATGGCTCCGCCCCCTTGTTACGTTGGCGGGAAGCTGAAAGTAATTTACATGTGAAGCAACACACCCATAAATCAGCGAGCTGTGGACACGCCCCCAACATGACACTTTTTAACACATTATAATAAAAAAATCTGAATTGTGTTTTAAACTGAGCCTACACTGGCACACTCAGAAGAACCATAATATTAATATTCAATCATAAAAAAGAGGTTCCCTTTAAGAATGTTCCCTTTAATCACTTATTTTAGCAAGATGTATGGAAATGACTAAATTCACTACTCTTTTAGTATGAGTGAGCAGGAGGCAACCAGACTACTTGAGTATTAGTTAATCGTACATACTCTGACTACCTTGAGAATGTCGAGATAATGTCCTTGAGAAGAAACGCAATTGCGGGGTGTGGAATTCTAAGCGGTATTTGGTCCCTAATGAACGTGCAATTAAGAATATCGGTCCTAAGAAAATATCAAAATCTGAATTGTATCATAACTAATAATGTGATCAGCTAAAATCACAAATGCTCGAATTAAAAATTGGAGTCAGATTGAACTCGGAGCTGAAAACAAGTGTAAATACATTTTAATAATTACAATTCTTTTCAGAAGCGCTAAAAAGGCTTACATGCATATAACCTTGGCCCATTCATCGGATTCTGTCATTGGAATGATAGAATGGAATACATCAATCCATCCATACAGAGGTATTTCCATCTGTCAATCCATCGTTTGAATTTTCATCTATCAATCATCCATCCATGCAGAGATATTTTCATTCATCCATCCCTCCCTTCAGAGGTATTTCCATCCCATCATCCATGGGTATTTCATCCATACGTCTATATCTGTATTTCCAACACAATCTCACGGCAATTCGTAATTTTTTGATTTAGTGGCTAATTCGTACGAATTCGTACGATCTAATTCGTACAATATAGTACGATTTGCTCGTTGGGTTTAGGGGTGGGGTTAGGTGTCACGCCTCCTTTTTAAATTCGGAAAATTTTGTTCGACTGAATTCGTACGAATTAGCCACTAAACTGTCAAAACGTAAAATACTTACGTTTTCTCGTGAGATCAGGCTGGTATTTCCATCCATCCAATCGTATTTTCATCCATTGGTATTTTTATCCAACCATCCAAAGAGGTATTTCCATCCATCAATCATCCATCCATTCGATATTTCATCCATACATCCGTATCTGTATTTCCATTTATCAATATTTCCATCTATTGGTATTTTCATCCATGCAGAGGTATTTTCATTCTTCCATACATCCATCCATTGGTATTCTACCCATCCAGATGTATTTTTATCCAACCATCCATACAGAGGTATTTCCATCTATTAGTCATCCATCCATCCATCCATCGATGTTTCATCCATACATCTGTATCTGTATTTCCATTTATCAATTTTTCATCCATCCATGCAGTGGTATTTTTATCCATCTATCCACGCAGAGGTATTTTCATTCACCCATCCAGAGGTATTTCATCCATACATCTATATCTGTATTTCCATGCATCAACATTTCCATCCATCCATTGGTATTTTCATCCAACCATCCATAGAAGTATTTCCATCTATCAATCATCCATCAGTTATTCATCCATACATTCTTATCTGTATTTTCATTTATCAATTTTCCATCCATTGGTATTTTCATCCATCCAACCAACCAGGCAAAGGTATTTCCATCCATCCATCCGTGTATCTGCATCAAAATACAATATTATTATTATTATTATATTAAAACAGTGACTGTGAATTTGTACTTTGGTGGAACTTGTACTTTCTGATTGATGCTATTTTCTGTAGAACATCTGTGGCAATATACTGTTTCACCAGGAACTTCAGTGTTAAACATGATTTTATTTAAAAATAACTGGAAATAAAGTTGGTTTATGTGTGTTAACAACCCTATAGCTCACAGTGGGTATGTCTGTAAATGTTTATAGGTTTATAAAAACCTGACTGTTGCAGATTTTTGGAGGAAAAAAAACATGGCTCCACTTTAAGCATCCCATTCTGATTTGTAATTTAATTGTAGAGCTTTTTCAGACTGACTTTTTGACAGCAGCAACCGTATAAGATGTTAAATGTTAGGAATATCGCAGTCAAAATAACCACAACATGATTTTATGAGCAAATAAAATCGGGATATTGTGTAACTGCAGAGATGCGGTAACAAGCTCGATGACATTGATTTGACTGATCTGTCCAATAATCTAATAAAACATGATCCCAGTGAGAGGATCTGTGTGGAAAGACAATAACGACAACATCCAGACCCACCCTGATTGTCCCAGGCCAAGAAAACTCATACGAGACCCAAACTATTACATTTACTCCTCATACGCCCACTGGCATCAATGTACCATGGTGACCATTACCTCATTTTTTTGTACTTCAGTTGCCAGGGAATAAATTCAGTGGGAAAAGTGTTTGTGTGTAGTGTTATTGTAAGTACATCCTGTCACTGGAACTCACTTGAATGAGATTTGTTTGTTCTAGTAATCTGAACATGTGTTTAAAGTGGTTGGACTCACTTAAAGGCGTAGTTCACCCCGAAATGAAAATTCTGTCATCATTCACTTTCAGACCTTTAAGAGTTTCTTTCTTCTGTTGAACACTAAAGAAGATATTTTTGAAAGATGCTGGTAATTATTGACTTCCATAGCATTTGTTTTTTTCTACCATGGAAATCAATAGTTTCAGGTGTTCAGTTTTCTTCTAAATATATTTCTTTTGTGTACAACAGATGAAAGAAACGCAACCCAGGCTAATTATTGATACGTACCCCTGCATACATTTCTGGACAGCATGAAAGTTTTTTGCAGTTTTTGTTTTCGTGAAGCCGCTGTGTATGCTTATCAGAGCTCAAATTTCTCTCACGAGTGCCATTTGTGTCTACTTTCCTCAAGTAGACCGACTAACCAATATATACCCACCCACCCCCTTCCCTAAACCAAATCGCTAGTGTTATTATAAGCACCGATTGACCTGCCTACCACCTTCCCTAAACCCAACTGACATTGTTTTCAAAAGCAATTCAGAAAAATAAAAGCCCCTCGTCTGATTTTTACCACATTTTCAGATCTTACCACATTCTCACCCTGTTATTTACTTGTTTATTTCATTTTTTGACTTTTTTTACCTTCTTTCTGGAACTGTTCCTTGCCGGACTCGAACTTTGGAACTTTGACTCAAACTTGACATATGCGGTGAGCCACTGGACAAACTGGTAACAGCGGGAAAAGTCATTCATATGGAGGTAAGCGGCCAGAAACCGCTTTCCAGATGACAAGCCGACAAAACATTGCTGCAACTCTGATACAAACTTTATTTATGGAAAAAATTACAAAGCATTGCACTGTTGATTGTTCTGTGTCTGAGATAATTAGTCTAATGAAATGTGTATATTCCATACAAGATAAAGCTAATCGGTCAGTTCTTGTCATGTGGCTCACGAATTTATTCAACTAGCTGCGGATGGAAGGAGCGAGCACATCACGTCGCTCGTGCGCACAAGCCGCGCACCTCCACTGGAAATAATAAACTTGCGCGAACTCCAGAAAATACTTGATATGCAAACGTCATTTGCGATCTACAGCAGTTGATCTTCTTGCACAGACATGCTGGATTACCTGATTTGTTGACAAATAGATTGCGGATCCATTCTTTGGCAGCTTGCGGGTCTTTTACTGGGCCTTTTCCACTTAGCAAAGAAACTTTCCAAAAACGTCTGTTTCTTACTTATTTTGCTGCTTGTGGGTTAAATTTGGGCTCTCAAGAGACCGAGACGTAAGCAAGAGGATATGGTCATTTTTCAAAATGAAAGACTTTGCAAAACAAAACATTGTTGAGACTCAGATAATTAATAAAACGTATAAAATTAATGATCTCTTGTGCGGCCCGGTGGTTGAGGACCACTGACCTACAACTTGATTGAGCAATAGTCATGGCACAGCGGTGTCAGTCACGTTTTTGGGCGCCCTTGAAACATTTCCGTTGTTTTTTTGCAAGTGTTATGAGAAAATGCAGCGAATTTTATTAATTTGTTTGCGTTGTGTGGAAATTGCAGCATGTTAAACTCTCTTCATCACCATATTACAAATTCTATGCAAATAAACCATATAAAATATGACCCATGTTTATAGGACAAATTGGACTTGGCACTGCCTCAGATGGGCTTGAAGCTAATTATTGATAAAGTAGTCTCATACAATATTGTTTATTCAAAATATACTGATATAAACTCAGTACGTTGTCCAGCCAAAATCTAAACCCCACTCTCAAACCAGGTCTTTGATGGTTCAATATTAGGCGGGTCTAAAGTTAAACAGAATAATACTCCTTTTGTGGGAGACTATGAGATTTGCAGATCTTTAACACAAACAGACCATAGGAAGAGGAAGCATCCTGTGGCGTCTTTAAACAAAAGACTTTCTCAAGCGCTCAGCTCTTTACAGCTATTTAACTTAAGCTTTCTAAAGCCAGTCGACTTCATTATTTGTCAAGCACACATTGTTTAGCAGAACTGTCTTCTTTGCGGGGAAATGCGGTCATTGTTCATGAATGGCCAGTTGTGCTGGTTTTGAGCTGGACCAGGGTCTTGTCCACACAGCATGTTAAGCTCCTGTTAGCTCAGCTGAGTTGAAACACTGAACACATGTTACGCTTCAGACTGTTGGTTTGTCTGAGGGTGATTGATACTGCCGGGATGTCCCACCCCAAACACTGCTGGGATCAGCTTTAGAAACAAGCCAACACATACACACACATTTTGATGCTTTTATTTGGATCTAAAAGAATAGGAAAACAGAATCAGACTCCTAACAATATGGGGAATCATAAAAAACAATGACAGGTGTATAAGGCTTCAATACATCCTTACATGCATTTACATTTTCAACATTTAAAACTAAAAGGATAGACAAAACATCTCCATATTTGCGTGGAGAAAGCTGAACCGAATATTGCAAGTATTTTTGCTTTCTTTTTTGCAAAGCCCCCCAACTGCATCCTTCTGATCACACGCACACACACAAAACAGAGAAACGCATACAGCCGAGATATGGCAGACCGTTACTCTGGCATTAACCACACCAAACACACTCTCACTCACACACGACTCGAGCGTGTCCTGATAAAGGCCTGGCCGATGTGACGGTTGAAATGTGTCGCTAAGATTTTACTATAACGCTCACGTGTCACACTACTGAAAATATAGAGCAGGATGTGTCTCAGATAAGCCATTGAGAGGAAGATGCTATTACAATAAGTTCTGCTGTTTGTGGTTGTTGTGTCACAACATGTCCCATTTATACAGAATTCATCTGATTTTCGGAAAGATAAAATTTTTATTTTAGATGGTTTTGCACTCATATTTGTCATGAATAACCATGTGCTCAGCCATCAAATCACATTAAAGGGATAGTTCTCCGAAAATGAAAATTCCCTAATCATTTATTCATCCAAAAGTTTTTCAATATATAGGTGACTTTTGTCCAACTTTAAAGTAGATTCGAGATGAATCCTTATTGATTTATATAATGTCAGTGAAAGTTTATTGGTATTAAACTTAAAAATAAACCATCCATCCATTGGTATTTCCATTACACCATCCAATCATTGGTATTTCCATCTATCAATTATCCATCCACCAATCAATCCATTGGGTATTTCCATCCATCCATCAATCTATTGGTTTTCCATACATCCATTGGTATTTCCATCCAACCATCAATCCATTGGTATTACCATCCATCCATTGGTTTTTTTCATCCAACCATAAATCCATGGGTATTTCCATCCAACCATCCATTGGTATTTCCATCCAATTATCAATCCATTGGTATTTCCATTCAACCATCGGTACTGTATTTCAATCCAACAATCAATGATTGGTATTTTCTTCCAACCATTGGTATTTCCATTCAACCATCCATTGGTATTTCCATCCAACCATCCATTGGTATTCCATCCATTCATTGGTACTGTATTTCAATCCAACAATGAATGATTGGTGTTTTCATCTACCCATTGGAATTTCCTCCCAACCATCAATCCATTGGTACTTCCATCTATCCATTGGTATTTCCATACAACCATCAATCCATTGGTATTTCCATCCATACAGAGGTAATTCCATCTATCAATCATCCATCCAACATACAGTGGTATTTGTTTTAATCCACAGCCTGGTCAAAGAGTTCTTGGGGCATGTGCGACTGTACTTCAATTATAGTCCTTTTGATGACTGCATCACCTGACCTCCCATCCAAGTGTGCCATCACCGTGAGTTTTCATCATCAAAATGATCAATCATATATTAACTGAATTAATTGAATGTTAAATTCATTGAATACAAATAAAATACACTATGTCATTTGGTGTAAAAAAAATAAATAAATACTTTTGGTCATTTGTGAACCATAAAAATGACTGGATCAAAAGGAAAAAGTATTAGCAAGAGTCACTAGCAGTTTGTTTGATTTTTTATTATTTTTTTGGAAGATGTTGAACATGGGATATGCAATTTCAGGTTTCCAAATGGAACTCTTGTTCTTATTTTAGTCCCAGTGCTCAAATCACACTGATTTTGAGTTCAGGATGTGTAGTATTACGTATTATCTGCATCATATTTGACAGTCTTTCCTCTCGTTGTCATGAGCCTAGCTGATGTTTTCTGTAAAGAGAGAGTATACAGATTTAAAAAAGAAAAAAACTAATAAGAACTGTACATGTTATGTATTTTATTGACTCATGAGGTGTAAATAGACAACATTATTTTAGTGAAGAAATATTGATCTTTATTTTATTGCCCAACCCTACTTGTGCCCTTACAAATCAGAGGAAATCATTATATGAAAGGAACTCAAAGGTAGGTTGAGTTTTATGAAAGTGATGAGTGTGATTTATGTAGAGTTAAACTAAGCCATGACGTTTTTGGCAAGTCACAGGTAAATTACACCTGCAAATTTATTGATAAAACTCACAGCTACGTATCCTCATACATAACATGATATCAATTTAATATTAGACTTATTAATAGAGATTAATGTGTGCAGTGTTTCATGTATCTTATAGTACTAGATGCACATTATTTTGTGAAAGGAATGCTGAGAGGTTTTTTATTGCTACTGAATAAATTGTAGATCTGTATGGATGGAAATAAATTAAGGCCAACGCTCTAGTAAATCTCATTCAACCCAAGGAAACTTCAAATGAGCTAGATTTGGACGTGCGGGTCTCAATAAATGTTGGACCCCAAGATGTTATTATCAAGTCTGATTGTGTCACTCATGTTAAGATTCACCAGTCCAATGGAACTGTTCGAATCCTGCCATGGAGAGTCCACATCTGGACCAGTTGATTGTTAGTGAAGGACTTTTAAAAATTCTAAATTCGCAGAATCCATATGTTCAAATACCTGTTGCCAATCAAACCTTACATAGCATCACACTGCCCTGAAAGACAAGGTTTTTTTTAACAAGTTTCTTTCTTTTCTCAGATTTGTGGATTATTAATTGAAGATTAAGAAAACTTATACGAATGATGCATGTGTTTTACAGGTAACTTATAACTTAATTTGCTGGAGAGCTCGGAGCAAGATGCGAAACTTACAGCTGACCTGAAGTATGTCATCTTGGAGCAGATGGAGGGCAAATATAGCAAAGATGCCACCCTGAGTATGATGCGCAAAGCAGTTTTGCTTGACCCAAGATACAGAGGGGATCACATGAAACCACCTGAGCTAAGAGCCACAAAAAAAGGGTTCACTCGGCAGCCTTCTTGGCAAAAAAGCAACTACAGCAGTGCTCACCGCTAATCAAAAGAGTGAAGCTGAGATGTCAATGTACCTTCAGGAAATGGTTATTGATGGAGAAGAAGACCCACTGACTTGGTGGAAATCTAACCAAGGACGGTTTTCTCTGCTGGCCAACATCACTTTTAAATATTTGTGCATAGTTGCTACCAGTGCTCCATCTGGACGTGTGTTCAGCAGAGCGGGTAATGTTGTTGCTCCACTTTGCAGCTTAATAAAGCCAAAAAAGGTGAACTTGCTATATTTCTGTCCAGAAATCGTAATATTTAAACTTGTTTTTTTTTGTTTCAATCTCTGTTCGTTATGGTAAAACTATGAAAAAAGGCATAATTTAATCTAATTTAATTAAAATTATTTAGATTTTTGTATGCCCCATTTAATGTAAACAAACTATATGAATCACAGAGGACCACAGATTCAGCTAAAAACCTTCTTTAATGTTCTACTGATAGAAAAAGTCACCTACGTACATGTGACAATCCCACACATAGTAGCACAACCAATGCCAGTCCAACAGGCAATGTGGGCAGTCGCCTAGGGCCCCGCGAGCGCCCCTTTTGAATATTTACTGAGAACATAAGCACGAGGATGAGTGGGATTGTTAAAACCATGAACAATGCGCAATGCATAAACCCCATTAAACGCGATACAATTCACAATCAGCTATTAGGTGAACTAGAATGACGAAACGTATTCCTACACAGATTCCACATATCTCTACAAATTGCTCACATTCAAAATAAACCTGAAAAAGTGTCTTAAAGTCTTAAGTAATATAACATCACTAGTGTCGTTGCAATTTTTAATCGATATTATTCAAATTTTAATTTGAACTGAACGCGGCATCTTTCCGGAGCCGAAAAAAGGAAGAAAAGCAAGCTCAAAGCAAAGGTAAGTTCTGCTATGCATAATACATCATTTAGTGTGTAGTATTAGTACTTTTAAATAGAGGTAAAGATGGTTTTATATTCAGATAGTCAGACTTTCTCCTTAATAATATAACTTCAGGAAAGTATTCTTGGCAAATTCTAAATAGGAAAATCATATTAGCAGCAAATGACTGTCAAAGTCTGTGTAAAAACAAGCTAAAACGTCTCCTGCATTTCTAGTTATTTATGCATATAGTTGTATGTTATTCATTTACAAAAAAATTAAGTTTTATCTGTCATATTAAGTTTTATATGTCATATTTATATACTGTACTTTCAAGAGTTCACACTTAGCTGATAATCAATAAAGTGTATTTGGCATGCTGTCCCGGGAGAGAGCCCTGAGCTTGTAATATCCTCGAGCCTGGGGCTCCCTTCCGTTAGAAGGGCTAGAGCGGAGTTTGAGCTCAGGTAGGTCTCTAGGACTCCCCTGCATGTCGCCGCGTGAGAAGTGTAAACTAGTGTAGTTATCGGTGATAATTTGGTTTAGTCGATTGGCTATAGTTTATGTTTTTGGATGGTGGGAGGAAACTGGGGGACCCGGGGGAAACCCACGCGAACACGGGGAGAACATGTAAACTCCGCACAGAAACACAGACCAGCCCGATAGGAGGTTGGACCAGCGGTGTTCTTGCTGTGAGGCAACAGTGCTAGTCACTGGGCCACCGTGTTGCCATATCGGAAAAAGGGGAGGAAGTAGGGGTGGAAGGGGGGAGTTTCAAGACGAAGATAGCTGGAGTGGTTATTTATAATGCGTCCGTAATCATCTAATTGGTCAGATTACAGAGCTAATGAGGAGCCAGACGTGTTGATCATAAGCACGTGATCCTCTCAAAATTAGTTTATAAATAAACCACACTTATTTATTTAATGAGTGTTTTCTGGCTTGCAAACATGTTTTGTAACAGTTAATAAAATGTATACACTTAAATATTAAATTAATAATAATCAAAAATGTTATAATATTAATGTACGAAAATTAATAATATTAAAATTGTATTTACGTGCCTTATTCTCACGGTTTTTACACAAGTGGGCCCAATTTTTTATTTTATCTCGCCAAGGGCCCCAATCTAGGCCGGCACTGAACAACTTTCACATCTTATACATAATTTTGATTCTCTGAGTCTGAAGCACACAGAAAAAGTTCACGCAGAAATCAGCATCTGTGTGACCATGTACACTTCTCTCCCCTCTAACACTGCACAAGGAATAATAATTACTGTACACTTTCGGTACTACAGTACAGTTTCGGTACTACCATTCGGTAAGCAAAATTACACAACTGTAACCAGTACACGCTCACAAGTTAATACAAAACTGCAAACTTTCTGTCCTTAACAGCTTTATCTCTCTGTGTAACTACTGTTTCTCACTGCGCTCTGTTTCTGACGTGCCCTTCTTTCCCCGCGTTTGCGCATGCGTGAACTTTTAAAGCGGCAGTGCTTAAAAAACATACTAAAGTAAATGTGGGGGTATTACTGGAGAAATTACTTAAATATCGAGTGAATCTTACCCCAGTTACATATATCAAGCAAATCGTGCCACATTCAGGACAAAAAACGTGTAATCTAAACAGGGCTTCAGAAACGCTTGTGCACAGCTGCTACACTGATATCATAATGTACGGAAGCGTAGAGCTGCCACCCAGGTTAAAAAAAATCTGAGCTTTATCACGTTTGTACAATATACTTTTCACGTTCTTACAATATAATATCACGTTTGTACAATATACTTTTCACGTTCTTACAATATAATATCATGTTTGTACAATATAATTATCACGTTATTACGTGAAAACTTTATTGTTTAGGCTACGTTTACCTGGTGCGATCAGAGCGTGAGAAAATGTCTCGATTAACAGAGTTAATTAAGTTCTATTTTATGCTTGGATTGAGACATGGGGAAATTTTGCAGCTACTGATCAGCTTGGACAATGTTGTTATCAGCATGCCAGTTTTCAGGTAGGCGGGCTTTTTGTCTTCGCACCTGACAATAAAGTTTTCACGTAATAACGTGATAATTATATTGTACAAACGTGAAAAGTATATTGTACAAACGTGATATTATATTGTAAGAACGTGAAAAGTATATTGTACAAACGTTATAAAGCTCTACGCTTCCGTAATAATGCACAACGATATGTATTATCTTGTTTTATTATTCCACTGTTTGTGACCATTACTTTAATTCAGCAGAGGTCCATGAAATACAAAAACAATTGTAATTTTTTAGTTATGTCGCTAATATGGTTGTTTCAAGGAGATGCATGACACATGGATAATACAGAAAAAGTGGTATGGCACGGTTCACTTTTAGGTACCTTTTGACAGTGAAAACGGCCATAAAAGCGTACCGAACTGAACCGTACTGCACCACTCAGTTAAAACTGGCCATTTGACATAAACTGTCATAAAGTGATTTTGTGTGTATATACACACAATAGTGACATCAAAAGTAAAAATTATAACAACAAGAACTTCACCATACCAATCACCCCAACCACTTTTATTTATTTCACATGTCCTCGACATTCACTTCCTATGTTTCACAAGATCTGCTGAATTATAAGAGTATTTGGTGTTTTATTTTTCCCATAACAAACAGGTTATATTTGAGTTTTTTCCCATAACAAACAGGTTATTTTTTTTCTATTCGTCCATTTCTGACATGGTGGATATTTCTGTCGGGCATTCTCATAACTTCCCAACATATTTCTCATAATCCCCTTTACCCTGTCTGTGGTCAGACGGGAGGATATAGGCTGTTGTATAATTAGCTGTAGCAGGCATGACCTCTGCTGACCCCTGGCCCTTTGACCCCAGCAGTGGCGGGTGGCCTAGTGTGCTCTGGTGAAAACACACACACACACACACACGTTTAGTTTTCTGATGGCCTCCAAAACCCACTGAGCTGATAATCACAACCTCAAGAGCCTCCGTTGTCTTCACAAAGCCCTCACATTTTCTATTTATGTTCTTTCACACCTCACAGATGTCTTAAGATGTCGTGCGGCATCTCTTTGTCTTCATGAGTTCACCAAAGCACAAAGACTCACATTCAATTGATTTACCTCATTAGTCAGCTTTGATTCAGCCTCTCTGTGCGTGTCTAATCAAAACACCACAAATGCTGCATTGTAAACTCTCTGGTATCAGGTTTACTGTGGAAATCTTGGAAATGATAATGTGGAGCTGAAAGGGTTTAGCTAACAACTAGTCATCAACAATGACGATATTTAACTTGTCATTCCACATAGTGTTGGTTTTAATCCTTTTATAACTTTGTTTTACATGTTTGTAACTAAAATGTGCTTATTATAGTTATTGTGTGCATGTTATATCGCAAAACACTAGCTGTTTTAGTGGTATGGCTATGTTATGGATGAGTTACGGATTGGGACGTGTAGGTCACACTTTATGTTGATGGTCCGTTTGTTGAATTTACGTTACATTGCCATCTACATGCTAACTAATTCTCAATAGTTGCAAAGTTTCTTATAGTCAGTTAAATGTCCGTTGAAGAAGCAGTATCAGCAGATATTAAGCAGACAGTCTACTAATATTTAAATGGACCATCAAAATAAAGTGTTATCCATGTTTATTTGTTTGGATAGGTTTAAGTGATGCTTAAGGTTAGAGACCGGTTTACTGGTATGGGTAGGTTTTTACGGTGAATGTTTTAGGGATAAATTTAGTGGCATGGGGAGGTTTAGGGGTTGGTTAAGGTTAGGAACAGGTTTAGTGGTATAGGTAGGTTTAAGGAAGGGTTAATTCAATTCAGTTCATCTTTATTCCTATAGCGCTTTTACAATGTAGATTGTAAAAGATTATAGTAAATTAAAACTGTGTCAGTCCAGTATTCACAGTTCAGTTTAGTTCAGTTCAGTGTGGTTTAATTTTCACTGCTGATAGTCCAAACACTGAAGAGAAAATCCATCGATGCACAGCTCCACAGGTCCTGAACCATGCAAGCCAGTGGAGCGGAACAAACGTTACCAATTGACGAAAGTGAAGGAAAAAACCTTTAGAGAAACCAGGCTCAGTTGGGCAGGACCATTTCTCCTCTGGCCAAACTTCTTGTGCAGAGCTGCAGTCTATGCACCGGAGGCTGAAGAACGCTGGATGTCCATTGTGGAAAAGCTGCAAGTGGGAGAGGTCACCAGCTGGCCCTTCAGGATCAATGCGAAGACTCATCTGTCACTGGGGTCTTACAGGAATCAGTCTCATGCTCTTTACTCCTCCATGACCACCACAGCAGCTGCTCAGAATACGGCCTGGTCCAGGATTATGGAAACCTCGGGAATAATAAAAACAGACTAACATAGGCCGAGATGCTGTCAAATAATAATGTCTTTTGGGAAGTGTTCCCGGATCCGGTTGCCCTACATGATTCAGACTAACAATCGTTTAGAGGATTTGGATTTCAAAAGCATTTGTGCTTTATGTATATGCTAATGCAAAGAGATGTGTCTTTAATCTAGTTATAAACTGACAAAGAGTGTCTGCTTCTCAAACTGTGCTAGGAAGGCTTAAGTGCCAGATATGAGAAAGATCTACCACCTACAGTTGATTTTGATATTCTGGGAATAATCAATTTTCCAGAATTAATTGAGCGTAGTGAAGGTGAGGGGGGCTATAATACACCAGGAGCTCCCTCAAATACTGGGGAGCAAAGCGGGTTAAGGTTAGGGTTGCCCCTTGCCTCAGTATTTGCTTTGTGAGGTTTGAAATAGGGAGATCGCGGGAAGACATGCATCAATGCTTGTTAGACTCTTAATTGCCTTCCAGTCTAGATGTGGCTTGCTTTTTGGGATGCAAGCTTCCTTTATAGGGTTATGGCCCAATGGTTGTGCATGCTTGTCCGGTCATTTTAATTGTAAGAAGTTAGGGCTACTCTGGTTGAGTTTATGGCTAGGGTCAGGTTAGGGCTTTATTTTTGCCTTGGCTATGCACATTTGAAATTTTGCCGAGGCATGGTGCTTGAACATTGCAATGTTGATGACCTTTTGTTTTAACACCTTCAGACATTGTCTTTCAGAATCATCTCATCTGACTTCAAGGGATGTCCGTCAGCCTTATTTTTTTGTAAAGGACCTAAAGGTGAAGTATACCATGCAGATCTGATCTGTTATTGATTCTTGAATTAGTTTGTGGAAGTTCTTCATCCATGCAAGCTATGATTTTCTTTAGGCCCTTTTGACTGAGATACTCCTGTACTATACTTGCGGAAACATCCTCCACATCTTTGCCCATCTCCAAATAATACTCCAGAGCATGGATTAGATTTGAATGTGAAAGTAAACTCCAAAGATCAAATACACCCTCCACCTAGAAAAATGACGACAATGCTTGAATGATGTGGCTGAGGCCTTAAAGCATGATTTGGACCACCAACCTTCCATGCCTTCCAACCCCTAACCTTTGACGATTCACCGATGTGACTGCGGGTCATGTCCAGAAACACCTTGTAATGATATATCAAGACATCAAGGCCATACAGCCAGTTCCAGGCATTCCTTACACTCCTAATTATGAGGCCAGAGTCCAGAAGGCTAGGCGGACTATGACAGCCATATTACCTGCCAGCCATAAAAGCTCCAGGTGGAGAAGAGACAATAGATAGAGCCAATTCTGTGGATGGGAATGATTGGAAGGTCTTGATAGGTAAAGACAGAGGGAGGGAATTTGGCAAGGACACCAGTATTCCACCCTTACTCTTTATGAGTGCTGATGAGAAGTGACTAATTTGATTGGTGTCAAGGGCTATGAGTCCGAAGCTGAATCTTTTTTTGACTTGGAAATGATAAAGACTTACCAAAGAATTGACCCATACTTATCTGTATTAATGATCAGTTTCAATTTCAGGTTGAGGTGTTTTAGGATGCGAGAATGGTTTCAATAATAGCAGGCCATTAAGAGATCTCTTCTTGGGGAATGATAAACAGATTTTCTCAGATTGGAATGCATTGCTACCAATGCTTTTGAATCTGATAATAAGAGTGAGGGTGCAAAAAGATGTGCTGTTGCGTGGGCAGTGCTAGTCACCAAAAAAAGTAATTAAAAAATGGACTCCAGACCATTATCCCTGCATGCTGTAGTAGTAATGTTGAGTAAAATAACATGACACAAAACACAAAATGAATGAAATTGTTTAAATTTAGTCGTTTTTCTGCTACATTTCTCATAAGAAAAAAGGTTTTGTTTGAGTAAAACCTATTCTACAACACATCAGAACTTAAATAAGTCTACACAGCTTAGCTAAAAAGACCCGTCACCATGGGTTTAGAGGACGAGGTTCTTGTAAACCCTCTTCAGATCATTGTTAGTTAATGAGTTTCCCGAGGCTTCGGGCTGAATGTGTCTGACATCACTCTAAACACAGACTCCCACTTCTCTTAATAAGCGCTGCAATGAGCACTGACAGCTTATCAAAACTCACTCTGCCAAGATCAGCATGTCCAAACAACATTCAATCAAAATGGAGTTAGCAAATTATAACAATATAAAGACAGTAAAATGTCACCCGAATGGTCAAAGCACACTTCAGTTTTTTTAAATTAACCAGCATTTAGACAATAATTATAAATACAAATATTGTGCTCTTTTGATTAATTACATTGTCATGAAAACTGCATGCACCGCAGAAAATGATAATTGTGATGTTTTTTAGCATGTCACACCACTGGTCATTTCCACATAAATTCATAAAACCTTAACTTTTCTTTTGTTTATTAATGCTAAACATATTTCCCTCAGGAATGGGCATCATATCTGAAGTTGATCCACAACTGTGTTAAGTTTTAATTAAAATTTTAATTACAAATGAATTAATTTAATTAAAAATTAATTTAAAAAAACGTCCTGATGAGAAAATCCTGATAAGAAAAATTTCATAATTATTGGACAAAAAAACTAAACATTATCAACAAACCATATTTTGCTCAGAAAGGAAAACAAACACAAATATTGTCATCACACTAAACTCTACATGGAAACTCATTGTAAAATTCAATGTAAGATTCTTTACTGATATTTCAGAATTATAAACTAAAATAATTTTTGAAAAGTTATCACAGTGAAACCTTAATTAAACAGTCTATAAAAGCTTTCCTGTAAAATCCAAGCAGAAAACCTTGTAAAACAACAATATAAATATGCAAAAATATCAAATTTACACTTTATTACTGTAGGTACACCTTACTATTACTGGGTTGGACCTTCTTTTGACTTCAGAACTGCCTTAATCCTTTGTGGCATAGATTCAACAAGGTACTGGAAATATTCCTCAGAGATTTTGCTCCATATTGACATGATAGCATGAATCTGCTGCTGCAGATTTGTCGGCTGCACATCCCTGATGCGAATCTCCTGTTACAGCACATCCCAAAGGTGCTCTATTGGATTGAGCTCTGTTGACTGTGGAGGCCATTTGAGTACAGTACTCATTGTCATGTTCAAGAAACCAGTCTGAGATGATTCGTGCTTTATGACTTGGCGCGTTGTCCTGGTGGAAGTAGCCATCGGAAGATGTGTACACTGTGGTCACAATGGGATAAACACGGTCAGCAACAATACATAGGTAGGCTGTGGCATTGACACAGTGCTCAGTACGTACTAATGGGCCCAAAGTGTGTCAAGAATATATCCCCCACACCATTACACCACCAGCCTGAACCGTTGATACAAGGAAGGAAGGATCCATGCTTTCATGTTGTTGATGCCAAATTCTGATCTGACCATCTGAACGTTGCACAAATCGAGACTCATCAGACCAGGCAACATTTTTCCAATCTTCTATTGTCCAGTTTTGGTGAGCCTGTGTGAATTGTAGCCTCAGTTTCCTGTTCTTAGCTGACAGAAGTGGCACCCGGTGTGGTCTTCTGCTGCTGTAGCCCATCCGCTACAAGGTTTGACGTGTTGTGCATTCAGAGATGCTTTTCTGCATACCTCGGTTGTTACGAGTGCGGGGGCTTAATGGACATTTTAAAAGTAGGGGTACAGCTGAATAAGATCGAAAAGTTTACATTCATATAAATATAATTACCTTTTTCTAAATGGTCGGTCTGTAAAAGTGAGGTAGACGCGTCCCCCACGGTTGCTACACCCCTGAACGAGTGGTTATTTGAGTTACTGTTGACTTTCTATCAGCTGGAACCAGACTGGTCATTCTACTCTGACCTTTGGCATCAACATAGCATTTGCGCCCACAGAACTGCCGCTCACTGGATATTTCCTTTATTCGGACCATTCTCTGTAAACCCTAGAGATGGTTGTGCGTAAAAATCCCAGTAGATCAGCAGTTTCTGAAATACTCAGACCAGCCATACATTGTAAGAAGTGCTAACCTGCAAATCTCAATGTAAAAAAAACAGGTGAATCAGGTATGCTAACATTGACTGTAGTGTATGAGTGTGTATGGATGTTTCCAAGTGATGGGTTGCGGCTGGAAGGGCATCCGCTGCGTAAAAAAACATGCTGTATAAGTTGGCGGTTAATTCCGCTGTGGCGACCCCAGATTAATAAAGGAACTAAGCCGAAAAGAAAATGATTGAATGAAAATGAATTATTTACCCCTCATGGAGTAAGTTTTTTCTTTTTTCATTCATCCATTTACTTCCAAAAACAAAACAAAAGAAAATATATGTTTAAACATTTTCAGCTTTCTCCAAAATATCTTCTCTTTTGTTTAACAGAGGAAAGAAAGTCAAACAAGTTTGGAACAAGTAAAAGATGAGTAAACAATGACATAACTTTCATTTTTGGGTGAACTATCCCTTAATAATAATAATAATAAAAGGTTCTAATTGAATCCAGATGCAACTAGATGTATGACACCACCTTACAAAACCACTGATATATAATGTCCATTTGTTTAATTCGCATTTTGAGGGAAAAAGTTACAAATATAGTCACTTCCCCACACGACAACTCGTGTTTCTACACTCAGACGGACAAATCTGTCATGAAGACACCATGGGCTGTAAAATAAATGGGTTTAGCTTCTAGTAAAACCCTGATTTGCGGTGAAAAAGACATTTATAAGACAGCATCTCCCAGGAGTGGCATCAGTCTTAGTGAGTCTGGCTTTACAAGCCTGGAGAGATTCATACACGTCCGTACACACAAACCATAGGCCTGTGTAGGGGGTAAGATGTGCCACCTTTTCCACATGTTTCTTCAAGCAGAAATCAGAAGTCATCCGGGTTTGGAATGGTATGAGCTGAGTAAACGATGACAGATCTTTTTATTTTTATTAAAATGACATGCTTTATCCACTGGCACAACTCACCCCATTTAAAGTATAAGTCACACTTTATTTTAATGTAATATTACCAAACTTTTAGCAAGATTTTAGCTTAAGAAATGACCAATTAGCTGCTAATTATTAGTTAGTAGTTGGGTTTAGGTATTGGATATGATTAGGGATGTAAAATAAGATCATACTTTATAAATGCTAATAAACATGTAATATCTTTAATAATAGGCAGATAATATGCCAGTAGTAAATAGTGTGAATGGTTACTTAAACTAAAGTGTCACCCAAATACACTACTTGACAAAAGTCTTGTTGCTTGTCCAAGTTTTGGGAACAACAAGTAATAACTTGACTTCTAGTTGATCATTTGCTATCAGAAGTGGCTTATATGAAAGGCAAAGTCCTCTAGATTACACTTATTTGACTAAAATAAAATATGATCATGGCTTGATTTTTAATTTAATAAGTACAGTAAGGTCTGACTTTGCCTAGACAAAAGTTTTGTCACTTCCCTGCTGAAAAATCCAGCTTAAACCAGCCTAGGCTGGTTGGCTGGTTTTAGCTGGTTGACCAGCCTGGTTTTAGAGGGGTTTTGGCCATTTCCAGGCTGGTTTTCAGCTATTTCAAGCCTGGTCTTAGCTGGTCAAGCTGGAAAATGACCAGCTAAATCCAGCTAAAACCAGCCTGACCAGCCTGGTTTAAGCTGGACATAGCTGGTTTTGGCTGGGCACCCAGCCTGCCTAGGCTGGTCAAGCTGGTTTTAGCTGGTCATCTCCCAGCCTGACCAGCTAAGACCAGGCTGGTAATGACTGGAAACTAGCCTGGAAGTGGCCAAAACCCCTCTAAAACCAGGCTGGTCGACCAGCTAAAACCAGCCAACCAGCCTAGGCTGGTTTAAGCTGGTTTTTTCAGTAGGGAATTAACAGAAATAATGTCCAGGATAGAATATAAAGTCATGCTGCAGTGGAAACAGAATGAATATTGTGTATGACTCCCATGAGCCTGGAGGACTGCATCCATACATCTCTGCATTGACTCAAATCACTGATTAATAAAGTCATCTGGAATAGCAAAAGCAGCTTTCTTGCAGGACTCCCAGAGTTCATCAAGATTCTTTGGATTCATCTTCAATGCCTCCTCCTTCATCTTACCCTAGATATGTTTAATAATGTTCATGTCTGGTGACTGGGCTGGCCAATCCTGGAGCACCTTGACCTTCTTTGCTTTCAGGAACTTAAATGTGGAGGCTGAAGTATGAGAAGGAGCGCTATCCTGTTGAAGAATTTGCCCTCTCCTAGTGGTTTGTAATGTAATGGGCAGCACAAATGTCTTGATACCTCAGGCTGTTGATGTTGATCATCCACTCTGCAAATCTCTGCCCCCATTCTGAATGTAACCCCAAACAATGATTTTTCCTTCACCAAATTTGACTGATTTCTGTGAGAATCTCAGGTCCATACGTGTTCCAGTAGGTCTTCTGCAGTGTTTGTGATGATTGGGATGCAGTTCAACAGATAATTCATCAGAAAAAAATCTACCTTCTGCCACTTTTCCAAATGATCAACTTGAAGTCAAGTTATTATTTGTTGCTCTTACAATTGGGATTGATGACAACACTTTTTGTCAGGTAGTGTATCTGATCTCTTTAGTCCTATGTAGCTATAATCGGTTGCAAAATCTCAGAAATCACCCAAACTCATACTGACGAATGCTTTTCCCATGTGAAACAACAGCACTTTATCAGTCTTTGTTCAACTTTAGATGGTGACTTCATGGCTGTTAAACAAGATATGTGCTCAGACAGGAACTGAATATTTCTCTGCTTATTTAAAAAAAAAAAATTGGTCCCGAGTGAAGGCCACCAACAGAGCAGGGACATGCTCCATCTTCCGAGTGTTACTGACGTTTTGACAGGACTTCTTCAGATCGCATGCCCATTAGAACATCCATGCCATTAATCACGCATCTCAAGTGTCTCTCTCTTAATAAAAGTACAATTAAATGGTGTTGCAATCATAAGCAACACCTATCCTCTGCAGATTTGAGGGGTTTTGAAATAGTAGTGAGCATGACGAATATGCTGTCTGATATTGTTTTTACCTCTGATGTGGAATAATACAGTTATTCGGTGAGCGGTAAGGAGTCTGCGTTACGGTAAAACAGCGGGATGACCGATTGGTTTTAAATGAGTTATAAATTGCTGGAAATGACCACATTTATTCTCATTGAGAATCTTTTTCATGTGTTGTATTTGGCTTCAGGGACAGTAAAGAGAATCTGACACAAATCACTTTGTGTACAGTGGGTACGGAAAGTATTCAGACTCCCTTAAAATTTTATACTGCAGCCATTTGCTAAAATTATTTAAGTTTATTTTGTTTCCTGTACACACAGCACCCCATAAATTCAGATTTTTTTTTTTCTCCCATGTGGTACAGCTCGGATATGGCCCGTGTACGTGTAAACAGGAAAAAATCACATGGATTCAGATGTACTTCTCATATACTTAGATTCAGGCCTTGTTCATATGTGGAGATTTATCCGATATGAATCGGATCTGTGTCCTCGTGTTCGCAGTGTAAGCAGGTAGATCAGATTTTCACCTCAATGCGAGTCGCGCATCATTAAAAATCATAGCGAATTATGTCATTTTGACGCTTTCATTTCGAAACAGACTTCAGCAGAGTCCCAAACCATAATTCTTGTATACTAGGACGAACAAGCTTTATATTGTGGTATAGCACAAGTATTTAAGCATGTTAACGAGAGGGAGAGAGAGCGCAATGTCCGCCATGTTAAAAATATAGGCTAGACTAAATCTGTTGCATAAATCACGCCATGGAAATGACGTTAAGATGCTTACTGGTTTAAAAAGGCTTAGTTTAAAACAAGATGGCCAAATGAGAAGTTTTGGCCTAACTGTAGTACAACAGCTTGGAAAAAAGATTTTAAAAAATTAAACCCTGTGAACTGTAATGTGAAGCCGATGCTGACAACAGAGGTGCGGATCCAAATGCAGGGTTTATTATGCAGAGAATGGTCAGGCAAGGTACAGTCAACACAGGAGCAAACAGATGTATACGGGGAATCCAGAGTCATGGTCAATAAACAGGCAGGCAGCAGGCAACGTAAACAAATAAACAAGGCGAGGGTCAAAAGCAAGGCAAGGAAACCACATCGAAATGTTCACACTTCAGTATAACAAGACTCAGCAATTATGCGTATGTGTGTGCTTTTTATATAGTCCTATATTCAGTCCATGAGCTGCTTCAGCTGTGTGTTTGTGTGTAATAAATGGAATGAGGAACCGATGCGTGTGAGCAGTGCATGACTGGAATATGTAGTCCATGTAATGGCGAATTTGTAGTCCGTTGCGATCTGCGCGTGTCCCCAGCGATCTGCAGCCGCTTGATCACTGGTGATCAAAACATAGATCAAATAGAACAGATTACGTACAGGAATGGAGAAAAGACTGCTCTTTATCAGCTGTAAGTCAGCGCCCGCTCTTTTTTTTTTTTCCTGGTCATTGCATCTTTGCCGTGTGCTGTGTAAATGCAGACAATTGGATACGAGTCCCTTTTAAAAGATGATGTAAGCAGGTCATCAAAAAAAGGATACAGCTACGAATTCGGAATTGGCCTTCAAGATCTGTAGTGTAAATTCAGCCTTAGAGCTGCGTCAATTTGGCCCCAGAATATTAAGTAAACCAATCTCATAGAATTTAATAGGATCTGAGTTTTTCTACAGTTAGATATATTTCAACATAGGCTCATTCTGAAAATGTACCCTCGTATACATTTCTTGATCACATATTATGTAACCAGAAGTACGTATGGCTGCATTTCATCTTTAAAACGAAAGATTCAGGGCGGTATGACGCCGTTTCTTTTCTTACCTCCGTATGGACAGCTTTTCCGCTGTTACCAGTTTGTCCAGTGGCTCGCCATGTACGCTGGCGGACTTGTGGGTTCGAAGAATGGGAGATCGGTTCCAAAAAGCAGGTAAGACAAAAAACAAAAGCCAAAAAATAAAATAAATAAATAACTGGGTGTGAATGTGGTAAAATCTGAAAACGTGGTAAAAATCAGGCAGCCACGAGGGCTTTTTTTATTCTGTAATGTTTTTGAAAACACTGTTGGTTGGGTTAAGGGAAGGAAGAGGGTGGATCAGTCAGTAGACAGTGGCCTCTTTAAGCGAGAAGAGCAGGACCGAATGGCACTCATGAGAGAAATTTGAGATCTGAAAAAGCGTACACAGCGGCCTCTGGTGGATTCGCAAAAACAAAAACTGCAACAAGAACGTACCTCCTGGGACGTATTTGACGCTCTCCCGAAATGTATATAAGGGTACGTGCATAATGAGCCTGTGTTTACACTATATTCATATTTTTTTGATAATGATAATGATTTTTTGAATGTACTGTTGCAGGCCCTATTTTTACAAAGATTTCTTGGAGTGTGTGCTTACATGTAGCAGTCTAAAAATAAGTGGCGCAGAAGTGAGTGAACGTGAGGGCTGAAGTGCTGAAATGAACTGGAACATTTGCACAGTCATGCTGCATGTCAGAAACACGTGTAATTCACAGCCATGAACATCCTGACTAATGTTCTTTAACTGCCACACACACAAACACACACAAAGATATCGCACCAACTCAACTCCTCAACCAAAGTCTGTAGTTTACTAGAAAGAACTTGAGGTGCTGAAGTTTAAAATCTTATAAGCTGTGGTTTGTCAAGCGATTCATGACTAAAAAAAGTGTGCTTGTCTTTTGTTTTAGTATATTAGACAACATATTCAACTCAGTTGACTTTTATTAAGCGTTAAATCATAGTCATTTAAAATGTATTTCAAATTCAATTTAAACATTTGATTTGTCATTTAATAGTCTTTTCTTTGCATATAAAATGATAGCGATTAGTTGACTATACTTTTAAGTGAGTTAACCTGTTGCTTTTAAAGTGATTTAGTTGATGTTACTTTAAACAAACTGAGTCAACCAGTTGATTTTAAATTGATTAGTTGACTTTACTTTCAAAAGTTAGTAAACTCATTGCTTTTAAAGCGATTAGTTGACTTAAAGTGAGTAATTTATTTATTTATTTATTACATATTTATTGCCACATCAGCAACTTATGGCTATTTCGTGGCCAAATGTATATACATTAAACTATTACATGATAAAAACAAATTCGTATTATATAAAAAATTAATAAATAAATAAATTACTTAGACAAATATATAAAATATAAATAGATAAAATAAAAAAAAAAATTTATTCAAAGTTAAATATGGTTTTTCAGTTCTATTTTTGATAAAAAATGTAAAACTCTTCCTGGTGGTACGTTTTTAAAAATGTCCATCAAAGTGCTCTCCTTATAAAAATCCTGTCTAACGGAATTTAAACTTCTACATTCCAACAAAATATGTTTGATGGTGAGAGCAGTCTGGCAGATATTACATTTAGGTGATTCTTCGTTATTTAATAAATATGAATGTGTCAAGCTAGAATGTCCAATTCGACATCTGGTATAGACCGTCTGATCATGCCTGGTTTCGAAATTATAATTTGCTAAATGTCTTTCATTTATTTTCGGGTTCTTAAAGTGAGTAAACTTGTTGCTTTTAAGGTGATTAATTGACTTAAAGTGAGTAAACTTGTTGCTTTTAAGGTGATTAGTTGACTTAAAGTGAGTAAACTTGTTGCTTTTAAGGTGATTAGTTGACTTAAAGTGAGTAAACTTGTTGCTTTTAAAGTGATTAGTTGACTTAAAGTGAGTAAACTTGTTGCTTTTAAAGTGATTAGTTGACTTAAAGTGAGTAAACTTGTTGCTTTTAAAGCGATTAGTTGACTTAAAATGAGTAAACTTGTTGCTTTTAAAGCGATTAGTTGACTTAGTGAGTAAACTTGTTGCTTTTAAAGCGATTAGTTGACTTAAAATGAGTAAACTTGTTGCTTTTAAAGCGATTAGTTGACTTAGTGAGTAAACTTGTTGCTTTTAAAGTGATTAATTGACTTTAAGTAAGTAAATTTGTTGCTTTTAAAGCGATTAGTTGACCTAAAGTGAGTAAACTTGTTGCTTTTAAAGCGATTAGTTGACTTAAAGTGAGTAAACTTGTTGCTTTTAAAGCAATTAGTCGACTTAAAGTGAGTAAACTTGTTGCTTTTAAAGTGATTAGTTGACCTAAAGTGAGTAAACTTGTTGCTTTTAAAGCGATTAGTTGACTTAAAGTGAGTAAATTTGTGGCTTTTAAAGTGATTAGATGACTTAAAGTGAGTAAACTTGTTGCTTTTAAAGTGATTAGTTGACCTTAAGTGAGTAAACTTGTTGCTTTTAAAGCGATTAGTTGACTTAAAGTGAGTAAACTTGTTGCTTTTAAAGCAATTAGTTGACCTAAAGTGAGTAAACTTGTTGCTTTTAAAGCGATTAGTTGACTTAAAGTGAGTAAATTTGTGGCTTTTAAAGTGATTAGATGACTTAAAGTGAGTAAACTTGTTGCTTTTAAAGCGATTAGTTGACTTAAAGAGAGTAAACTTGTTGCTTTTGAAGTGATTAGTTTCCTTAAAATGAGTAAACTTGTTGCTAAAGTGATTAGTTGACTTAAAGTGAGTAAACTTGTTGCTTTTAAAGTGAATAATTAATGTTACTTTAAAAAAAGTGAGTAAACCAGTTGATTTTAAATTGATTAGTTGAGATTATTTTTTAAAAAGTAAGTAAACTTGTTGCTTTAAAACTGATTATTTGACTTAAAAACTGTAAACCTGTTGCTTTTAATGTGATTAGTTGACTTTCCTTTAAAAAAAAACTCGATTAGTTGACTTTAAAAGTGGGTAAACTCATTGCTTTTAAAGCAGTTAGTTGACTTTACTTAAAGGTGCAGTAGGTGATTGTCTTCAGAAACATTCCAATAATAATGATTAAAGTAAATTATCTAAATGTATTTATATGTACTTTTATATTCTGGGTAAGGCATAAGATGGAAAAATGTTCGTCCAGTTAAAATTTGTCAGGCGGATAATTACCATAATTCTGATAAGTAGGCCAAACTGTCTGTCAATAAATGTAGATTTGTTCATCTGCGCACCCCGTTCATGCAGGTCCGACGTTTGTGCGTGCACATGTGCCGTGTTCTTGTGCACATGAGAGAGTGACAGTGGTAAAAACAAATGCTGAATCAAATCTTGTTAAAATCCTGAATAAATATTGGAGTTAATTTTGCGAGCTGGATGAAGGACACCATGGCTGAAGTATTTCTTTTAGACAGGTAATGTTCTGTTTTAAAACTATTTTAGTCAAGCAAAGCTGATGTAAATTGTGTTGTTATGAATGGGTTATATGCACAGAAGTGTTGTTCAGCAGCTGAAATCTGATGTGACTATTTTCTGTTTTATAAGGGACCTTTTACGGCATCGATAATGTATATTTATATTCAGTTTAACAACAAAACATCAGTAAATAGCGCTATTCTGCCTAGCCTGCTTTACTAAGCTGAAGTTGGTTTTATATTCACATTGGGTCATTTTTGAACACTGACAACCCGTGACACACTCCCTATATTGTTTACCAGCTACTCTGAAAATTCAGTCTGAAATAGCATGTAAGTATGGCTTAATAATAAGTGTAATTCTTATATAGTGTAATATATATACTTGCTGTACATGAAATACAAAAATGTACAAAATAAATATTATTATTATATGCATAAATATATATAAAGAAATACTTTATACAGTGTAGTCATGCATATGTAACCCCACCGGTCCTACATCACTCAACCTGCTCCGAGCTGTGATGGAATTGGCGACCTTCTGCATGGGAGTTGGTTGCTCTACCAAGGAGGCTAACGGCCATGGCCTCTAGTGTCTATCACTAGAACACCTGTAGAGGTCAGAGGAGTGAGGTTTACCTGCACAGCACTGAACTAGCTGGCCTCCGTTATACATATACATATTTATATACACAGAAATATATACAATATGCAGAAATACATTAAAAGCAAGCTTTATTTTGGATGCGATTAATCATGATTAATCATTTGTTTTGATTTCATAATGAAAGCAGGCATTGTAAATCATGAGAGGATCATACAAAAAATTCAAACCTTGAGCTCTATTGCGATTATCTAAAGTCTGATTGTGCAGCGATATCATCATTTATACACCTGTTTAGTTTTGCGAGTCTGTCTGTTTATCATTGAATCACGAGTGTTATTGAAGCGAATGCTGATTGTGATGGATGGTGTTTACATGTTGGCTGGACCTCCATCAACAGATAAATCCACAATCAATGGGAGCCGCTGAGTTTTTTTCTGCCAGCCCTTTAAACATCACTCGAGGACGGCTGTAACACGGTGGTCTGAGGAGGAACCTGCCCCGCCGGAGGTCAGTCATCTGGGGGAAGAAAAAGCCGCTGGTCATCTACCGGGTCTCAGGGTGGGCCCACATAACGAGGACCTCGTAATTACTTCAAGAAAAGGACTATCCTGCGGGGACTGCTTACACAACAGAAGGGAGAGTACGACACAGAGCAGCTCTTATGTAAGACACATCCTTCCAGGGTAAACATGTTTTTCTGCGCTCATATTTTGACACTCGTGACTTTTATCAAACTTTTTTATCAGCAGATTCACATCATAAACAGCAGGGCTGCTCTGGCATGATGAGAGTGGCTGTTTTGAAGGGTTTCACTGGTGTTAAGTGCCATGACGGTACATAAATAGGGTGAAAAAAACCCTGTCCTTTCATGCTTGTCCTGTTAGCACTGCACTGAAAAAAAGGATTCATTGGATTTACTAATTTTTTAAAGGTAAGTGGTTGCAAACAATTGATATGGCCTGAACATTAAACAAACAAATAATTTTAGTATTAATTTGTTTAATGAGCCCCTATTATGGATTTTGAAAATGAGCTTCCATGCAGTGTGTAACAGCACTAAGTGAATGAAAACATCCAGCTGAGCTTTAAATCCGAACGTGCACCATGTTTAAAACTAATGATTCTTTAACAAGATAGTCGGCTGCGGGAAATAAAGGGTTAAAGTTTAATTTAACAACAACACCACACTGTAGCCAACCTAGAGCTGTGTTTGTTCCTGTGATTGATACAATAACCTACGCTGCAACCCGGGATTCATCGGCCGTTTGCTATTAAAGCGAGGAGCAGACTATGTATGGGACTATATCATGAGTGTGTGTCATTGTTATTATAGAGTAGTATGCTGGCGTTTACCTGCATTGCTTATTTACATTCCTGCATGGGACTCATACACACTCTCTGCCACTTCATTCCTACTGGAAAATACAGCTTAAACCAGCCTAAACTGGTTGGCTGGTTTTAGCTGGTTGACCAGCCTGGTTTTAGAGGGGTTTTGGCCACTTCCAAGCTGGTTTCCAGCCATTTCCAGCCTGGTCTTAGCTGCTCAGGCTGGAAAATGATCAGCTAAACCCAGCTTGACCAGCCTGGTTTAAGCTGGACATATCTGGTTTTGGCTGGGCTCCCAGCCTGGCTAGTCTGGTCAAGCTGGTTTTAGCTGGTCATCTCCCAGCCTGACCACCTAAGACCTGGCTGGAAACCAGCCTGGAAGTGGCCAAAACCCCTCTAAAACCAGCCTGGTTGACCAGCTAAAACCAGCCTAGGCTGGTTTAGGCTTTTTTTTCAGTAGGGATTGCTGTGGTGGGTATTTCTCTCTGTCTCGCGCTGAACGCAGTCGACCAATTACAACAGACTCGGTCATCGGTCCAGTTAGCACAGATTAGCTTCACGCTAAAGCTGCGGTCACACTAGACTTTGAGCTTGCGAAATTCTTTCATACAGCGCTGCAAAAGGGGGCCGTACAACAGAATTTCGCAACTTGACGCATGAACTTGCGTTTCCGTTCTGACGCATTCGCGGACATATAAATGGAAGTCCATGGGGAGAAAAGTGCAGTATGGCCGCAATTTAAGGAAGGGTTTGGGAACAAATGAATCACTAAACAAATCATATGAGAGTCATTGGGATAATTAGGTGAAAATAAATACATATTATAAGACAATAAAAGTGTTTCTTGACCTTGCATGCAGATCAGACTGCTGTTGGAGACCCCCAAAACCAAAATATGACCTTTTATAATGTAAAATAGGGGCTCTTTAAATTAAGCCCATATAAATGGTTTGCAACCACTTACCTTTAAAAAAAATGTAAATCCATTGAATAATTTTTATCTTTGTGCTGACCAATACCTGCTGCACATTTATACAGTGGTGGAAAGAGTATCATACTCAAGTAAAAGTACCATCGATTGTCAAAAAAAAAAAAGTTCTGTTGTAAACACTACTTAAAGTTAAAAAGTTGCCTTTCAAAAAGTATTTAAGGGTCAACTACTTATTTAAAATGAGTTGAAACAACACAATTATTAAGTTTTTGGGGAGCAACTGTCAATGTTAGATGTCAATTTCTTTGGACATCATGGTACACAGTGAAAAAAGGCTGAGTTGCATACAATCGATTTGTATTGGGGCATCATAAAGGAATTAGGTTAACTTGTTTTTACAAATTTAAGTGGATTGAACATAAAACAATTAAGTTGTTCCCAATAAAACCTCAAGAATTGTGTTGTTTCAGCTCTTTTTAAATAAGTAGTTTGAACAAACAACAAAATGGTGGCTCAGTGGTGGCACTGTCGCCTCACAGCAAGAAGGTCGCTTGTTCGACTCCCGGCTGTGTCAGTTGGCATCTCTGTGTGAAGTTTGCATGTTCTCCCTGTGTTGGCGTGGGTTTCCTCCGGGTGCTCCGGTTTCCCCCACAGTCCAAAGACATGCGCTATAGGTGAATTGAATATACTAAATTGGCCATAGTGTATATATTTTTGATGTTGTTGTTGTGGTGGTGGTTTTATATTGTTCATTTGAGCATTGTATAAACATTTTGGCCTGAACTCGTGCGTAAATTCAATAATTTAGGCTGGGGTTTTGTTCAAATCTCTAACGCTCAGTGAAGACTAATACCACGGCTTGCCTTAGTAAACACGGTTAATGAGCAAAGGACACGTTGACCTTTGTAATCCTCACCACACACAAGTGTTTGTGTGTTTGCCAACTAAGACTGTTAGAATCCCAATTAATAATGGCAACAAGGTGAGAACCGGTCAATAACTCTGGACAAAGAGTCCTACGCAAAGAAAGAAAGACCCTGAATACTCTGTCACAGCACAAGCGCTTTAATTGCATTTGTATGGCGTAAGGAAGTATTAATAGTGCTTAATTTTGGTAGGTTCCTTTAAAATCAGTTAACAGATTTTGCAGATGTTCTGAAACACGACCTGAAAATCGTTTTTGAATGATTTAAGATGGTTATATAACCGCATAATGCTGCACATCGCTCTCTGTCACAGTAGCGTGATTTATGAAGGTTGCAGATTATCGAGGATGTGCTTCCATGACTGAGGCTGTGTATTGTTCAACAAACCATCATTTACAGACAGTTCCTCATTTCTGAAGCTTGCTATTATAGTTCAGAGCACAGAGACTATTGAACTGAATTTAAAAGAATGCAAAACTTTGGAGCTGTGATTGTGCTTCTGGAAAAGCAACACTAAATGTAAATGATTTAGAATCAATCCTGCAGTGAATCTCAAGATCTACTCTTCATCAGAACCTCTCAGTCTTTAAGCTCAAGAAGAGGGATTTATGAAGAAAAATCTATTTTGCATTCCAAAGAGGAAAATAACACCATATGGGATGAATCCTTCACATTTTTGAGGAGTAGAGGTATTCTTTTAATATGAAAAATAAAGTAGTTCCACTGTAAAAGGAAAATTCTTGCTACCTTAATTTTTTGCAGGCTCATTGCGAATACGTATCCCGGTCTACATTTCTGGGAACAGCGAAATATGTAACCGGAGTGTACACTTTTTGATCTCAAATTTCTCTTGCACGCCCTCTCTTTGAGTAAATCCATGAGAGGGCGCAATATACACTTCAGCCGACCAGGGTTGCATCTCCGAAAACCATCGTTAAGCAACTTAGGTCACAAGTCTCATCATTAAAAACATAGTTCGTTGATTTGACATTTCCCAAATCCACTGTTCCAATAAACATTCGCAAACTGCATCGCAAACTTGTACGCTTGCAACTACACCTCAAGAGTTGTAGTTAGAAACATTTAACTTTAAAGGGAACATAGTTTACCTCTTTTTTATGATGTAATATTAATATTATGGTTCTTCTGAGTGTGCCAGTTTAGGTTCAGTTTAAAACACAATTCAGATTTTTTTATTATAATGTGTTAAAAAGTGTCATGTTGGGGGCGTGTCCACAATTTGCTGATTTATAGGTGTGTTGCTTCACAAGTAGACTAGTTTCGGCTTCCCGCCAACGTAACAAGGGGGCGGGGCCATGAGCTCACCCGCTCTGCGTTTGCTACAGAGTCTGACAGGCAGACGGAGAAGGAGAGAGAGAGAGGATCACCATTCAGTCATACATGTTTGACTCGGACACAGACCAAGCAGAGAGTCCAAAATCATTTGTGTCTTTGTACAGTTTTACAGCCAACTGTGTGTTAGTTTCAAGTGCCGAGCTTGTACACAGAAACTAATAACCACGCACACTGAATTAACTTTGACTGAGGCACCGGATGCGCCGCTTGAAGCCGCGACACGGCACACCAGACACTCTCTGTAGCGCGCCAGAAACATGAAGTGTCCCGAATCGTTGCGGCACGCATTTTTGAATTCTAAACATAGGTTTCTGCAGCGGTCCGCGGCGCCCAGTCGTCGACTTGAGTGTACCCTGATAGAAACCTATGTTTAGAATTGTAAAACGCATGCTAGTTAAGATCACAGGGAGCTTCTGGGATCACGAGAAATGCAAACGGCTGAAGTATAAGGTAGACTCAATGAAGGTACACATGTTTGCAAACCTACCTAAAGATACAACCAATAATTCCGATTAGAGCGATAATGTGGAGAATATTGCTCTTGTGTTGAGCCCAATGAGCCTTGCATCTAAAAATAGAGCTAGGGTGTTCCTTTAGTGATGTTGCTTCGACTCACGCTGAAAATGGCGGACGTGAATCAACAAACTGAGGATATGATGACGCGCCTGTCAATCAATATTGGTGGGTGGGGGGACCGCTCTCCTACGTAAAGTTGCGGTCGATTTGAAAACCGCTCCAATTGGTCCACCGTTTTTATGTTGTTAAATTGAAAAAAAGCACTGGGTGTGCTTATATCACCCCAATATGACAGTCTATACACCATACATGCACATATGTCTGTCCAAACAGCTTGAAAAGTAGATTTTTTACCATAGGTGCCCTTTAAGGCTAACGTGGTTCAAATGATGATTCTGCGACAAAGCAACTACGCTTTTGGGAAACACTCATCACTACATCGTTATTATCCCAAACGTATTCGTATTATGCATCGTATTATGATAGTTCAGCCATGAGTCAATTTGTTGTTTGGGAAACACACCGCAGCTGGTCCCCAGCTTGGGAACGACTGACCCACCTACTCCCTTCCCTAAACCCAACCGATAGTGATTTCAAAAGCAATCTAGAAAAAGTAAAGCCGTTGTGACCACGTTTTGTTGTTTGTTTATTTATTTTGTTTTACCTGATTTCTGGAATTGTTCTTTGACATAATTCAACCCCGTCGTCGCAGTCAACTTCGTTCCACGTCCCAAGTCTGTTGACGTTTGAGGTGAGCCAATGGGCAAACTGGTAACAGTGGAAAAGCCGTCCCTACAGAGGTATCGTGAAAACGAACAGAAGCCATCAGTGGCATAATACCGCCCCGTAGCATTCACTTTCAAGATAAAATGCAGCCAGACATACCTCTGGCTACATAAATCGCACTCTCCAAAAATGTAGACTGGGGTACGTATTCACAATGAGCCTGGGTAATATTTAATAAATATTTGTCTTGATTTTTTTTGTAATTACTTTATGTTTTACCGTGCAGGTAATTCATCTGTAAGTACATATCATTTCCCAACAGCGAAAGAGAAAGAGCGAGACTTTTTTTTTCAGCTTAGTCCCTTTATTAATCTGGGGTCACCACAGTCGAATGAACCACCAACCTATCCAGCACATGTTTTTACACAGCGGATGCCCTTCCAGCTACAACCCATCACTGGGAAACATCCATATACACTCATTCATACACTTACAGTACATAATAGTATTTTTTAGCCTACCCAATTCACCTATACCACATGTTTGTTTGGACTTGTGGGGGAAACCGGAGAACCCGGAGGAAACCCATGCCAACACGGGGAGAACACGCAAACTCCACACAGAAATGCCAACCTACCCAGCCGAGACTCGAACCAGCGACCTTGCTGTGAGGCGATTGTGCTACCCACTGTGCCACCGTGCTGCCCCAATATAATTGTTAAATTACATTTTTATTTACATACAATGTAATTTTACAAGGCTGTTTATTAGATGTTGTGACAAACACTCCTGGGAAAATCAGCCCAAACCAAACAACAGTCTGGGAAGTTTACTTAACATTTGTATTATTCTTGTAAAGAGATACAAAGAGCATGCTTGGTATGTTTCAGTGTTGTATGAGCCTTTATTTGTTTTCTGTTGACTGGTATAAATTTAGCTATTAGAATGATCTTAATCCCAAAGCATCCTGTTTTCATGAAGCATCTGTGTCATGCACATTAAAAGACTAGATTTTGTTGGTACTACCAAAACGTGAACAGAATACAGTAATAATGTCAATCGTTTATAACAAGAACTACAATATACATTTCAATTCATCTTTATTCCTATAGCGCGTTTACAATGTGGATTGTGTCAAGGCAGCTTAACCAACGCAATCTCACGGCAATTCGTAACTTTTTGATTTAGTGGCTAATTCGTATGAATTCGTACAATCTAATTCGTACAATTTAGTACGATTTGCTCATCACCCAATGACGGTTGGGGTTAGGTGCCACGCCTCCTTTTTAAAATCGTACATTTTCAAACGACTCAACTCGTATGGATTAGCCACTAAACTGACAAAACGTAAAATACTTACGTTTCCTCGTGAGATCAGGCTGGCTTTACATAGAAGTTCTAGTAAATTGAAACTGTCACTGTCACTCCAGTTTTCAGAGTTAATTTTAGTTTGTGCTTTAATTTTCACTGCTGAAAGTCCACAAACCCTAAACCAAGCAAGACCGTGGCGACAGTGGCAAGAAACTAACTTCACCAACGGGCGAGTGAAGGAAAAACCTCAGGAGAAACCAGGCTCAGTTGGGACCCTTTGCCTTCTGGCCAAACTTCTTGTGCAGAACATTTAAAAATTGTGAAAAAGTGTAATATAAAAAAAAAGTGTAATAAAAAGTGTGCATTTTGATTTCATGGTTATGAAAAACATTCGTAAAATAGCAGTTTTCTCAGCCTTATCTCACGAAAAAACTTAAGTATTTTACGTTTTGACAGTTTAGTGGCTAATTCGTACGAATTCGTACGAGTTCAGTCGTACGAAATTGTACGATTTTAAAAAGGAGGCATGGCACCTAACCCCACCCCTAAACCCAACCGTCATTGGCGGATGAGCAAATCGTACTAAATTGTACGAATTAGATTGTACGAATTCGTACGAATTAGCCACTAAATCAAAAAGTTATGAATTGCCGTGAGATTGTGTTGGTTTTTCATATTTTGTGATTCATGTTTTTATTTATTTTTTATTTTCTCTCGTTTATTTGTTTTTGAATTGCATTATGGGAGCTTGATCTTTATTCCAACAACTTTTATTCAATTCAATTCAATTCACCTTTATTTGTATAGCGCTTATACAATGTAGATTGTGTCAAAGCAGCTTCACATAAAAGGTCACAGTAAATAGGAACAGTGTAGTTCAGTTTGTAGTGTTTAAGTTCAGTTCAGTTGAGCTCAGTTCAGTGTGGTTTAATAATCACTACTGAGAGTCCAAATATTGAAGGGCAAATCCAACGATGCGCAGCTCTACAGATCCCGAACCATGCAAGCCAGTGGCGACAGCGGAGAGGGAAAAAAAACTTCACTAATGGCGGAAGTGAAGAAAAAAACCTTGAGAGAAACCAGGCTCAGTTGGGCACGATCATTTTAATTTCTCCGCTGGCCAAACGTCTTGTGCAGAGCTGCAGTCTCAGTGGCGGAGGCTGGAAGCTGGCCTCAGCGAAGACTCGTCTGTCTCTGGAGCGTCACAGGAATCAGTCTCATGTTCTCCACTCTTCCATGACCATTACAGTAGCTGCTCAGGATTCGGCCTGGTCCAGGATATGGAAACCTTGGGATCATCTCGTCGTTGGTCTTGGATCGAATCAGTGACTCTGCATAGTCTGAGGGCCTCAGGAAGAGTATCCCCAGGTGGAAATGGAGAATAAAGAAAATAATTAGCGTAGCTGATGTTCACAGTGTATATCAACCTTAAAAAGCTTGGAAAAGTGACTTTTATTGACATTTTTAATAGTTTAAAGAGATATATTTTCTGTATTGGTGTTGTATATTGTGCTACAAAAACCTTGTAATAAACTGCCAGTACAGTTTCTGTTATTTTACAGACTTACTGCTCTATATATTACTTCTTATACATTATATTATTTCAACCTACTAAAATGTCAATAAAAGTCACTTTGTTAAACTGTAGAGTTGAATTTTTAACATCAAAAGTAGACAGAGCAGAGATCAACATCCCATAATGCAATTCACAACCGTAAATAAATGGAAAACACTTGTAAATCACAAAATAATACTGTTATTACAGTGTATAGATGGTTGGTTCGAATTATGGCATATAACAACTTAACAAAAACTTTTATTTTTAAATGCTGTAGGTCAAAACAGCCCAGCTGAAAACATGAGTGAATACACTAAAGCAATCTATGCAGAATTATGACTTGTCCAATTCATTCATCTGTGACAGTTTTTGACTGGAAATTACCCCACTGGCTTTGTAAGTAGGTTTTCCAAAGAAAATTGAGCAAGGATACACACGTACACATATCAAACTAAAATCCCATGTCTAATATCTAGGATAATGACAGTGAAAGGCCTAAATGAGGAAGTGAGAATTCAGATGTGGACTGAAACATGCGTGTCTTGCTTACGTAAAAGGAAAAAGGATGACATTTAACACAGAAATTTGGAAGAAAACTGGAGATTCTGGAGAAAGTCTGAATGCTAGGAATTAAATCGAATTGCATTTCTGAAGAGTATGGGAGTGACCGATATGTCATTTTATGCCTGAGGCGAAGGTTCACACACTGTTTTACACACACACTCCTGGTTAACAGAAAACCAGCTGAAGGAACAGTGGCTTTATGAAGGTTATGGATAATGCTCCTGGGAATAAACCACCATGATAGAACTGCCAACTTATCCAGCATATGTTTTACACAGCGGATGCACATCCAGCCGCAACCAGAGATGGGAAGTAATGAAGTACAAATACTTTGTTACTGTACTTAAGTAGATTTGTCTGGTATCAGTACTTCACTATTTATTTTTTTGACAACGTTTTACTTTTACTCCTTACATTTTTACACAAATATCTGTACTTTCTACTCATTACACATTTTTAAACCACGGTCGTTACTTTTGCTTAAGTCTAGTGGCTGGAAATGAGATTTTTACAGTGTCTGCTATAATGTTAGTCTTGTTTTCCTGTGTTTGCATAAATGAATGTGGCCACGGTCTACAGTTACAATCTTATTGTCACATAATATCGCTATGATAACTTGATATATGCCTTCAGTGATTTCCTGAAGATAAATACCAAAAAGTAATGCAACTAGAATAACTACAGCAGTCACCATCGTTGATCTGAAGCAGGAGATTGCAATGACATATGATGACGTGTGCAGGTGCTGTAGTGTTGTCCCATTTCTTAGGGGTACATTTGAAGTCCTTCCCCTTCACACTCTGTATTAAAGGCTAAGGGGAAGGTGAGGGATACAAAAAAAAATGGGATTGGGCCTAACAATCGCTTTGTTAAACTGTAGAGTTGAATTTTCCTCACCAAAAGTGGACAGAGCACAGATCAACATGCCATAATGTAATTCACAACCGTAAATAAAGAGAAAGAAACTGTAAATCATTAAATACTAAATAATTTAATAGTATTATATTGACCCTTTTTCACATTTCCGGGATTCTCAGTAGCAGAAGTCATCATAGTTGGGTAAACCTAGAGCACAGTGAATGGTACAAGAAACATTTTTTTTTTTTTACTATCCCATTGCTAAAAAAAAAACTCCACTATGGTATTATCAAGACTTTCAGGAAAAAAAAAGAAAAAAATTGTGTGAGACTGATAACAGCAGTCAGAAGAGAGAATAATGTCAAATTTACTGCCCCCATAGACTCTGCACAGACTTGTGCATTACAAACACCTTGCACAAGCGGGAATTAATTTTTGTGAGTTGATGCAAAGATGAAATGATACATACATAAATACATATACAGCGGGGAAAATAAGTATTGAACATGTCACCATTTTCCTCAGAAAACTTTTCTAAAGGTGCCGTTGACTTGAAATTTTCACCGGATGTTGGTAACAACCAAAGAAATCCATTTATGCAAAGAAAACAAAACTAATTAGCTTATAAATGAAGTTATGTGTAATAAAATGAAATGACGCAGGAAAAACAGATGAAGAAAGGGAGGCGTAGAAAGGCAGTGAAAGCCTACACAGCAGCTGAAATCTCGCAGTAAGTTCTTCAGCAAACCTCTACTCTTCCTCATTGTAAATGAATATCAGCTGCTTCAGTCCAACATCTACATTAGCAGGAGGACGAAGATGAACCAGGGTGGACATTTCAGTAGGACAATATTCTACAACACAGCCATGGAGACTCTCAAATGCTTTCAGAGGAAGAAAATCAAGCTGTAGAATGGCCCAGCCAATCACCTGCTCTAAATCCAATTGAAAACACAAACTAAAGATCACATTTTGACAGACGAGACCCACAGAATCATTAAGATTTTTACGCTCTGTTGAAGTTTGTGAAAAAACTCACACCTGAGTAATGCATGTGACTTCATTCTCCATATGGAAGGTGTCTTTAAGCTGCCGTCACCAAAAAAAGGCTTTTATATAAAGTATTCAATACATTTCAGTAGTTCAGTACGTTCTCTGCATGTCACCAGCTCAACAAATAGAAAGAAAGCTTCACCCACGAATGGGCATAATCAACCCAGTCCTCATTTGAACCAAATGCTCTGTTAATCAGAAATCTTGGAATGTGTCTTTTTCTTTTAGCTCCTTTTACCTTCATGTCTTTTGAGGACGAGAGTGACAGGCGGAGGAGAAACCGGGCAGAGCGAAGGTCAAAGGTCAAAGGGTGGAGCAATGAACCATGTCACGAGTGTTAAACAATCGCCAACCTGCTCTTTCTCTCTCTCTCTGTTTGTTTGTTGATGCTATCAGGGGCTTGTCCGAGAAGACGAGCCATTCCGAAGATTCATTTGTGGAAGATTGCAGGAGGGAATGACTGGAATTTCAATCATACACACATCCATTATTTTAAAGCTAATCCTTGAGCAGCATTGTGGGATTTGTGATGGAGACCTCGCGGGCTCCTTTGCTGCATACGTCAGGCTACTTGTAGGAATAAATGTGAAATGTAAGAATATGTGTATAAGGATGTGAAATAGTTTGATATGTCCCATGCTGAGTGACAAGGGCAGAAATTAAACACAACTGCTTATCCACAGGCCTTCACTAAATATGGACACTGTTTATTTAATAGATAAACAGATACCAACCAGCTAGTAAGACAAACATAGATAGATAGATAGATAGATAGATAGATAGATAGATAGATAGATAGATAGATAGATAGATAGATAGATAGATAGATAGATAGATAGATAGAATGAGATGGATGGATAGATAGATAAAAATATAGAATGATACAAAGAACGATGGATGGATAGGTGAGTGGGTGGATGGATGTATAGATAGATAGATAGATAGATAGATAGATAGATAGATAGATAGATAGATAGATAGATAGATAGATAGATAGATAGATAGATAGAATGAGATCGGTGGATGGATAGATAGATAAAAATATAGAATGATACAAAGAACGATGGATGGATAGGTGAGTGGGTGGGTGGATGGATGTATAGATAGATAGATAGATAGATAGATAGAATGAGATATAGAATGATACAAAGAATGATGGATGGATAGTTGTATAGATAGATAGATAGATAGATAGATAGATAGATAGATAGATAGATATAATGAGATAGATGGATGGATAAATAGACAGAATGATACAAAGAACGATGGATGGATAGGTGAGTGGGTAGATAGATAGATAGATAGATAGATAGATAGATAGATAGATAGATAGATAGATAGATAGATAGATAGATAGATAGATAGATAGATAGATAGAAATGGATGGATAGATAGATGAAAATATAGAATGATACAAACAATGATGGATGGATAGGTGAGTGGGTGGATGGATGTATAAAGGGATAGAACAATAGATAGATAGAACGATAGATAGATAGATAGATAGATAGATAGATAGATAGATAGATAGATAGATAGATAGATAGATAGATAGATATAAATGGATGGATAGATAGATGAAAATATAGAATGATACAAACAACGATGGATGGATAGGTGAGTGGGAGGATGTATAGATAGATAGATAGATAGATAGATGGATAGATGGATAGATAGATGAAAATATAGAATGATACAAAGAACGATGGATGGATAGGTGAGTGGGTGGATGGATGGATAGATAGATAGAATGAGATAGATGGATAAATAGATAGATGGATAAATAGATAGAATGATACATAGAACAATGGATGGATAGGTGGGTGGGTTGATGGATGGATGGATGGATGGGTGGATGGATGGATGGATGGATGGATGGATGGATGGATAGATAGATAGATAGATAGATAGATAGATAGATAGATAGATAGATAGATAGATAGATAGATAGATAGATAGATAGATAGATAAGATCAACACTCTATGTTTCTGAAAACATCTTGTGATATCTGATAAACTTCTGGTGAACGGTGAATGTGACTTTTCAATTTTATACGGTTCCTTTTACAGCATCAATGTTGTAATGTAATTCAAATATGATCAGTTAAATAGGCTTTGGCATTCATTTAGTTAGCGTAAACGAGCTGAAAAGCTGTATACAAAACTCGCCCGTCAGGATAAAAAAAAATGGGGTGTACTTTTTAATACCCTTAAAAAATAAGTGTACTTCCATAGACATTTAAAGACAGCATTCGCTAACCAAATAAAAAAAATGTAGGTACATGAGTCAGCTTCCTGGAACTGACGCAGATGTTTGTACCAATTTGAGTTTTTTTGTCATTCTGGAAATGGAAAGTCATGTCAAGCCGAGTCAGTGTGGCACTAATGGGGTCAAGCAGAAACTGATTTAAATGGTTTGTGTCAGAATGGCAGCCGGGGTCTGGCAGCTTGCCTTCTGTGAGTGAGAAGGAAAGTGAAAGACAGAATTTCGCCAATCAGTGGAAGAGAAAAGGTTCGGCAAATGATAACGCAGTTCCATCTCAAACAGATTTATGCTATAAGCTCTGTAACAGAACTGAGGTAAAAGTAAGTCTCATATTTAGGGGCCAAGCACTGAAGGTGCGTATAGGCACCTATTGTATCCATTCTGGTTGTTATTATTCTTCAGGCTTCTTCCTCTGCTCTGGGAGTCTAAGGCAGCCCTATGAACCGTTTGCAGCATTTCCACAAACTTTGGCACACTGATAGAGGACAGTCTGATCTTCAACTACAACAAATTTGGACTCACTAACCCAAACTATCTAGCAGCACCACTTGTCCAAAGTTTCACTATTTATTCACTATTTAAAATTTTTCGTAAAACCTATTTGAACAAACTCATCCTAGGCTGTTTGTCCCATTTTCACCAAAATTGAATCACATGATTTGCAGACCCCACTGACCAAATGTTATTGAATTCAAGTTGATTAAACGAACTGTTTTCTATTAACTTGTGAACAAATTTAACATAAAGCTTGCGAAAATTGTCAAAAATTGTTATCTCCGTAACAAATTGACGTATTCACTCCAAACTTGGTGTGTGTTTTCACAAACAAGGTCTGAAGTTAACTGCAGCGTTTCAGCGCATTGCCTCCTTGTGGTCCGGATATACAAAAAAAATTGGCTTTTTTGCTTATAACTTCTCAACCCTTTGTCCAAAATGATTGGTCTCTTTACATCCCGTGGAGCTTGCCGAGTCGAATGTCTGATTTTCCCAGGTCAGCCATTTTGGCCATCGGCCATTTTGAATTATGTCAAAAATTGCTATATTTTATGGATGCATTGGCGAATTGTTATGAAAGTCAGTATGTCTTCAGGTCTGTGCCATGAAGGTGCTCAAAAAGTTTTGTAAAATTGTCAGCTTTTGTTCAAACGGTATGAAGATATTTCTAAATATGCTTATAATTATTGACTAATTTTGTTGTGAAAATTGTCCTGATATTTTCCTTGGGTTGTCCTGAGAATATCGATACCAATTATGCCTTAATTAACTGAACTTTTGAAAAAGTAGGTAGTTGACCTAAGGCTAGATGGCAGACATGTAGCGTTAGGTCAAATTTCTCCTACATCGTTTGGCTGATTTGCATCCAATTTGACTCAGATTATGCTGACTAAAATGCACTGAATTTGTGTCGATAGCAGTAACGGTTTTTGTTTACTGCACCGATAAATGTGATGGCATGATGCCAAACTACATCTGAGGCTGTATCTCTGCGATAGTTAAAGATAATGACACCAAATTTTAGGTCTGTCATTGTCGCCTCACACTGACCACACCATTTTTTCCTACCTTTAATTGACGCACTAGTAAAGTATTTACGTTTTTTCCTAATTGTTTAGCTTTGTGGATAATAAGTGGGATAATGTACATCCAACCGGTTGTTTTCACAGAATATGCCCTTAAATCTGTTGATAAACCTGCCAGGCATCATCACTTACACTACCTGACAAAAGTCTTGTCGTCAATCCCAGGTGTAGGAGCAACAAATAATAACTTGACTTCTAGTTGATCATTTGGAAAAGTGGCAGAAGGTCGATTTTTCCAATTAACTTAACATCCCAATCATCACAAATACTGAAGAAGACCTATTCGAACCAGCATGGAAGATTCTCACAGAAATCAGTCAAGTTTGGTGAAGAAAAATCATGGTTTGGGGTTGCATTCAGTATGGGGGCGTGTGAGAGATCTGCAGAGTGGATGATCAACATCAACAGCCTGAGGTATCAAGACATTTGTGCTGCCCATTATATTACAAACCACAGGAGAGGGCAAATTCTCCAGCACGATAGCGCTCGTTCTCATACTGTACTTCAGCCTCCACATCAAAGTTCCTGAAAGCAAAGAAAGTCAAGGTGCTCCAGGATTGGCCAGCCCAGTCACCAGAAATAGACATTATTGAGCATGTCTGGGGTAAGACTGGCCAACTGACCCAGCCGAAGCTCGAACCAGCGACCTTCTTGCCGTGAGGCGATCGTGCTACCCACTGCACCACCGTGACGCCCTTAAATTGCAACTTTATGATTACAAATGTAATTTAATTTAAAATAACATGCATTTAAGCACTGGAAAATGTTGCATTCAGTTCACACTAACATGCATTGTTTTCAAGTGGATTATTTCTAGAATAGGCAAAGGAATTGGTCAGTTTCAAAGTATTCGCAAAAGTCACACGATGCTAGTTTAATGGATGGAGAGCCGCTCTGTGGAAAGTGACAATTGAAACGTGAACAGAGTCTGATGGAGTGGTAGGAAAACACTTCCTTATCTCCTTTTATTTTCCCTTATTCCTTAAATCCTATCCCAACATTGCCCTTCCTGCTGTTAAGTTAAATGCAAGCTGACAAGTGATCTGCCAGCATCACACAAAACCCGCAAAGGCTTTTATTGATTCAAGAAAACCTCAGCTTATCTTCTGCAAATCCAGGTGACAAGTGACTAGCATTTGTGTGTTTAAACGAATGGCACAATGCTACATTTCGTGGCTTTGTTGTTCCACCTGTGTTTTCCTAAAGGATGTCACGTGCTAAGCTAAAGACATCATGCTAAGTGTGGCGTGCAAATATTAACCTTGCTTTCAAGTCAGTGCTCTTCTGGGTCAGAGAGGGAGGAATGCCTTAAGTCTGTCAGCAGGTTTTTGTCATTTGCAGCGTTATGATTTGCTGTGGCGTTAGACTGCACGGGATTTACTTTGTGGATTGGATTGTCATCACGTTAATCAGGATCACAGGTTGAAGGACGAGCGCTCTATGAAACTAAAATGGGATCTTGGTTTCACAGATACAGTATGACGAATGTGCTGTATTCAAGGCTAGTGACAAGCGTTCCCCAGATAAAGTGATTTCTCCAAGAATCTATTCAATCCAATCCAGTCTTTTTATTACTGTTGATCTTTTAAAGGTGCCAAATGATGAAAATGTGGGTATACCTATGTTGCATCCTAATTCACAAACCTATACTACACCCTAAAAGTTTGGACCTTTTTTGTGAAAGGAAAATACTTACTTTTGAGTGTGTAACAGAAGAGAATGCAAGCTTTGGGACATACTTCCTTGTTAACCCTGCTGAAAAATCCGGCTTAAACCAGCCTAGGCTGGTTGGCTGGTTTTAGCTGGTCGACCAGGCTGGTTTTAGAGGGGTTTTGGCCATTTCCAGCCTGGTCTTAGCTGGTCAGGCTGGGAGACGACCAGCTAAAACCAGCTTGACCAGCCTAGTCAGGCTGGGAGCCCAGCCTAAACCAGCTTTGTCCAGCTTAAACCAGGCTGGTCAAGCTGGTTTTAGCTGGTCATTTTCCAGCCTGACCTGCTAAGACCAGGCTGGAAATAGCTGGAAACCAGCCTGGAAATGGCCAAAACCCCTCTAAAACCAGGATGGTCAACCAGCTAAAACCAGCCAACCAGCCTAGGCTGGTTTAAGCTGGATTTTTCAGCAGGGAACAGATTATTATTTTGCTTAGCCTGTCAATCATCCACATTTCTTTCATATTTAATTGCCTACCATATTGGAGAAGCAGCAGCAGGATAATCTGCCATTCATGATTTTTTCGTCAGAGAAATCTCCTCAGGTCTTTGAATAATTATGCATTCAGAAGTTAATGTCTGAACATATCTTGATTCACATTGTTGTTAGAGATGAAATATAACACAGAAAATGCAGTTTAAATATTTTCCAGTTGGCTAGATATTAGATATTAGTTAATAGTCACTCAAAAAACTTTACCAAAGCCCCTCTACTTGATGGTTGGTCTCATCCCCCAGTTTGTAGTTTATTTACACTTTTTACGCGAGTTTGTAGGTCTAATCAAATTCATGCCAACGTGCAATGTATTTGGGGCAATATTAGCGGTTAGCATATGGACGATTCTACACTATGCTGGCAGCTAGCTCTCTGCAACTCTCATATGGTCGCCCACTGAAGCTAAGCAGGGCTGCGCCCGGTCAGTACCTGGATGGGAGACCACATGGGAAAGCTAGGTTGCTGTTGGAAGTGGTGTTAGTGAGGCCAACCGAGGGTGCTCAATCTGTGGTCTGTGTGGGTCGTAACGCAGTGTTTCCCAACCCTTTTCCTAGAGGCACACCAACAGTACATAGTTTGGATGTCTCCCTTACCTGACTAATTAACTTCAGGTTTTGGAGTCTCTTCTTATGTTCTAATTAGGTGATTCAGGTGTGTTTAATTAGGGAGACATTGAAAATGTGTACTGTTGGTGTGCCTTCAGGAACAGGGTTGGGAAACACTGTCGTAACGCCCCAGTATATTGATAGGGACTCTATACTGCTCAGTGAGTGCCGTCTTGGTCAGGTTAAACCTGACTCTGTGGTCATTAAAAAAAAAGAGTAGGGGTTTAACCCTGCATCATGGCCTTCTAACCATCCCCATATCATAATTGGCTTCATCACTCTGTCTCCTCTCCACCAATCAGCTGGTGTTTAGTGTGTGTTCTGGTGCAATATGGCAGGTGGATGCTGCACACTGGTGGTGGATGAGGAAATCCCCCCATTGTGCAAAGCGCTCTGAGTGTCTAGAAAAGCGCTGTATAAATGTAAGGAATTATTATTATTACTCAGATTTTTTTTACCGGAAATAGTAAACCATCAGGGAACCTTTGGCAAACTCTTTTCAACATACTGTGGTTTGAGACACACTAATTCTATTTTCGAATACTATTTAGGGCGGATAGTATGCGAATTGGGATGCAGCACTTGTCATAGAGAGGGATGTTCTATCAAAACGTTGACCCATCTTCCATCACCCTCCCGTTTGTTTATTTCACCCCCCAACCCTCTACCTCCGGTCCTCAGCTTTTTGGTACAGTCTGTAACACCCCCAGGTCGCCTACTTTGGTGTCCGCTTGTTAAGTGTGACGTCACGTGAAGCGGCTTCCGGGTACAAAGCGCTCTATCAAACTGTATGGAGATTCATCAAATGGTAATATTAAACGTCTACAAGGTGCTGTAATAGTTTCGAAAATCACGACCGCAATATATATATCCATGCCTAATATCCGATGGCCAGAAAATTATTAACTTTTTATAAATTGTTAAAATATTTGTATTTGTGATGCAGCAAGCCCAGAGACTGTTGTGTACACTATGATTGTATATAAAATCCACACTATTGTATGATAGGACTAAAAAGTGGCCATAAACAAATATTTTCTCTGTTCAAATAAGTAGTGGCTTGGACACGTAAACAGTATTTCATACGTCACCAATACGTCACGACTTAACAAATGGATAGTATCCGATCGCATCCAACCTGTGAATTGAATTGAAAAGTCTGATCTGCTTCTGCATTCGGAGTGTCTCGTTTTTTACACGTCAACCACAATATTCCTAACCACGCCCCTTAAGCTACAGTAGTATACAGTAAGTCATCTTAAACTTCAACAAAACTCTTAATATATTGTGAGGGTGAGTAAATGGTGCCAGAGCTGTCATTTTGGGGTAATTTCTCTTGTTAAAGCTTCTGAGACTGTAACAGTAGGGATTGCAAAACCATAATGAATACAGTAAAGCCAGTAAATTACTGATTGCATTTCAGTACTATTTATTTACACTAGTGGCTCCCAGCTGGTAAACTGCAATCTACAATTGAATTGCAAGTTTGTTCTTATAGCAAAAACACCCCCCCCCCCTGTTTTTGTTGCTGATATCCAATCTTTACTTTAATGTTATTGCATTTTGGTACTTTTCTCAGTTTCTTGTTAGAAGCTTCCCAAATCAGACAGAAGAATACATGGACAGGCTATCCAGTATTTCTCAAAAACATTGAACAACACTTATCTATGTAAACGGATCAAGAAACACATGATCACGTACAGGGTGTAATTCAACATAGACTCATTCTGAAATCATAGCCCTATATATATATTCCTGGAGATCACAAATTATGTAGCCTGAAGTACGTATGGCTGCATTATGTCTTTAAAACAAACTGCTTACCAGCTGACCGCTTTCCTGCTGTTACCAGTTTGTCCAGTGTCTCACTATGTACGTCGGCGGATTTGAGATGCAGAGAGTTGACCATGATGACCGGGTTTGAGTCCTGTGACAAATGGTTCTAGAAAGCAGGTAAGACAAAAAAAAAAGGTTAAAAAAAATAAAATAAGTAAATAACAGGGTGAGAATGTGGTAAAATCTGAAAACATGGTAAAAATCATGAGGCCGCGAGGGCTTTTCTTTTTCTGGATTGCTTTTGAAAACACTGTCAGTTGGATTTAGGGAAGTGGGTGGGCGGGTCAATCGGTGCTTTTGAAAACACTATTGGTTGGGTTTAGGAAAGGTGGAGGGTGGGTCAGTCAATCGGTCAGTCAGTTGGTCGACGGTATTTCTCAAAAACATGGCAACACTTCCCAAAGTAATCGAATCAAGAAATTCATGATCACGTACAGGGTTTAATTCAACATAGGCTCTGAAAACATAGACCTATAAATTTCTGGAGATCGCAAATTATGTAGCCAGAAGTATGTATGGCTGCATTATGTCTTTAAAACAAACGCTATACTGCCCTGACGCCATTCATTGCTTACCAGACCTTTTACCTCCGTATGGACAACTTTCCTGCTGTTACCAGTTTGTTCAGTTAGCTCACCATGTACATCGGTGGATTTGACCATGATGATGGGGTTTGAGTCTGACGGAGAACGGTTCCAGAAAGCACGTAAGACAAAAGCAAAAGCCAAAAAATAAAGTAAACAAGTAAATAACAGGATGAGAATGTAGTAAAATCTGAAAACGTGGTAAAAACCAGGCGAGGGCTTTTCTTTTTCTGGATTGCTATTTAAAACACTGTCGGTTGGGTTTAGGGAAGTGGCTGGAGGCTGGTCAGTCTGTGCTTTTGAAAACACTATTGGTTGGGTTTAGGGAAGGAGTGGGTCAGTCAATCGACAGTATTTCTCGATAACATAGAAAAACACTTCTCAGTGTAAACAAATCAAGAAGTACATGATCATGTACAGGGTTTATTTCAACATAGATTCATTCTGAAAAAATAGCCCTATATATTTCTGGAGATCACAAATTATGTAGCCAGAGGTATGTACGGCTGCATTATGTCTTTAAAACAAACGCTATGGGGCAGTATGACTGTGTTCCTTTTACTGCTTACCAGCTGACTGTTTACCTCCGTATGGATGACTTTCTCGTAGTTACCAGTTTGTCTAGTTAGCTTGCCATGTACGTTGGCGGATTTGAGATGCAGAGCGGAGTTGACTATGGGTCAATCTGTGTTTTTGAAAACACTATTGGTTGGGTTTAGGCAGTGCTTAATTTGTAAATTGAGAGGTCCTGGAACAGATTGCGGTAACGGATCTAGCATGTTACCAGAGGACAAAGGGGTTTTGCCTAGTAAAGTGAAGAACTTGGGGTTTTTGGGGTGGGGGGTGTGGTAGTTGTCATGGACGAAAGTGAAGAGCATGAGGGGCCGGGTGTGTGTCACAGGGATTGGTAAAAGGAGGCTTGTTCAGGCACAAATTAAGCCCTGGGTTTAGGGAAGGAAGAAGGTTGGTCAGTCAATCGTTCAGTTATGCGACAGCGGCCTCTGGTGGATTTACGTGAGAACAGCAGGCACGAATGGCACTCGCAAGAGAAATTTGATATCTCAAAAAGCGTACACAGCGACCTCTAGTGGATTCGCAAAAACACGTAGCTCCTGGGACACATTTGGCGCTCTCCAGAAATGTATATAGCGGTAAGTTTTCAGAATGAACCTAGGTTGGTTAAATTCTTCCTATCACTATAAACGTTTTTGTGCAATTTTGCCACACTGTAAAAAATTATTTGTTGACTCAATTTACAAATCATGTTGAAGAAAATAAAATGCTGAATAATTTTTTACAGTGCACTTCACTATAAAACTCAATATCAAGGAACAGCTGATTATATACAGTAGAGGGAGGAAATGGTCTATTATTTGTTATCCTGTTGTGTCTGAGCTGCTCTATCGAATCGGCTGTTGTTTTGTCTTGTGTTTGTTGTATTATGATTAAATAATTCATATTTCAAGATAGTGTTCGTAGTATTCCACAACTGTGTGGTCTGGTGTATCGGGCAAAAGTTCAGTGACAATATATCAACAGGACCTTGCTAAATGAGAAATTCCATGTCTGTGATTGATTAAAGAGCCAATGGTTTTGCATGAACTTTAAATAAGCCTGTTTTGATGTGCTGTGGTTTATATTACATTGTTTTGAACAAGTACAGTGAAAGAAACAAATTTTAACATTTCTGTGATGACCTTATTTATTATATATGCACTTTTGTTTTTGTGCACACTCACCGGCCACTTTATTAGGTACACCTTACTAGTACTGACCCCCTTTTGCCTTCAGAACTGCCTTAATCCTTTGTGGCATAGATTCAACAAGGTACTAGAAATATTCCTTAGAGATTTTGCTCCATATTGACATGATAGCATCACTCAGTTGCTGCAGATTTGTTGGCTGCACATCCATGATGTGAATCTCCCATTCCACCACATCCCAAAGGTGCTCTATTGGATTGAGTGATGGTGACTGTGTAGGCCATTTGAGTACAGTGAACTCATTGTCATGTTCAAGAAACCAGTCTGAGAGGATTCACGCTTTATGACATGGCGCATAATCCTGCTGGAAGTAGCCATCAGAAGATGGTACACTGTGGTCATAAAAGGATAGACATGGTCAGCAACAATACTCAGGTAGGCTGTGTGCCAAGAAAATGCCTAAATGCAATGAATTGCTGCCATGTGATTGGCTGATTAGAAATTCATAAGAGCGTTAACAAGCAGTTGGACAGGTGTACCTAATAAAGTGGCCAGTGAGTGTATGTTGTTGATGTTGTGTACATAAGATGTATTCCTTTTATTATAACACATTTGTGGGTGTAATTCTTCTTTTTATATATAATCGTAATTAACAGCTCCTGTTCGCGTGTTCACGTGGGTTTCCTCCGTATGCTCCGGTTTCCCAAGTCCAAAGACATGTGCTATAGGTGAATTGGGTAAGCTAAGTTGTCCGTAGTGTAGGTGTGTGAATGAGAGTGTATGGATGTTTCCCAGTGATGGGTTGCAGCTGGAAGGGCATCCGCTGCGTAAAACATATGCTGGATAAGTTGGCGGTTCATTCAGCTGTGCCGACCCCAGATCAATAAAGGGATTTAGCCAAAAAGAAAATGAACTAGTAAATGTATGTATATAACAAATTATTAAAATATCATCCATATTCTACTGAAATACATTTAGAAATCTATTTTAATACACTGAAATTGATGTTTTCCCAACATACAGGGATTATTTTTGGGAGGTGATCCTTATTTTGTGTGTGAGAAATTCCTAAAGCTGATATTTAGTAAGTTCTAGCACAAAATATACATAATAAAAGTTCTTACTTTTTAAATTTTGCATCTTTGACATCTCTTGAAAATTACATTGTGAACGAGAAATAAGATCCAGACCGCAAACACATTAAAATCAACCATTAGCCTTTTGTATGTTTCTACAGGTGGTTTGTCAAGCCCACCTGTATAAGGCACACTCAGAAATGCATGTTTTTATCTAAAGATATGGATGATCCGGGATAAAGTGTCTGGTCAAATGCGGAAAAATGCTTCAAGTGACAGTTTAAATGTGTCAGAGTGTATTTTTACAGGTGGTTTGTCAAGCCCACTCACCTGTATGAGGAACACTCAGAAATGCATAATGTTTTTATCTAAAGATATGGAGTGATTCGGGAGAAAGTGTCTGGTCAAATGCGGAAAATGGTTCAAGTGACAGAGTGTATTTTTACAGGTGGTTTGTCAAGCCCACTCACCTGTGTGAGGCACACTCAGAATTGCATAATGTTTTGAGGTTTTCATGTGGTTTGGTGGGAAGGAAGAGGCATGTCTGAGCACCACTGTGCACTTGGTATATACAGTGAAAGCATCTGCGCTCTTGGCTCGGACCGCTGGGAACTTGCCCTGATCTGGCTTACAGTACTGAATTTATGACTGCTGTTAGACCTTATACTGGGGGGGTCAACGGGACTTTTTTAGTTTTATGAAACAAATTCCTTTGGATTTCTGTTCCATATGTTTGAGATGAACCTAAATCACTCCCACCAGCATATTAGCTTTGTCCTAGCTTAATAAAATCAGCATTTATTAAATATCCACACCGAGAGAGCAATATATGTTTATTTATTTTTTTTATATTTCATACTTTTGTAAATTTGCAATCACGGTTAAACATTTCAAGCCATTTGAAGGCAGAACATTTGCTCACAATTATTTTGCGCTGCTTTATGTGGCCATTAATTAAAACATACTGCAGAAGAGTACACCGGGGAACACGTGACATGTGAATGTATAACTAATAAGTAACACACATAAGTAACGGTGCAGCTGTTAGGTGTCTTCATTACATTTGCTCTGTTTAGGTCTCAGCTTTATAGTATATACAGACACAGTGTTTGTATAGATATAACTCGGTGTTAGTTTAAAATCAAAGAGGGCACTTGGTAATGTTAAGTCCTGCAGTCCAAAACTGCTCGGATTCACACAATCCCTTCATGTTGTCCCAACACACATTGATTAAGGTAAATTAATGTTGTTGTTTTTTTAAGTTGACTGAACATAACACAATTAAGTTGTCCCCTCAAAAAACTCATGAGTTGTGTTGTTTCAATTCATTTTAAATAAATAATTTGAACAAGCAGCCAAAATATTTTTGGAGTGCAGTTTGGGATTATAATTTTTCCAAATTACTGAGAAGATATATTGGCTCACTCTTAAAATGCACTGGCCCTTTCCAAATGCAAGTGTTGTGAAATGCGGCATCTTAAATTATAATCATATTAAAAATCAATAAATAAAGCATCATCCCTGTAAAAAATGCTGGATTCCACACAATCAATTTGTGTTGGGTCAAGATGAATGAATTATAATATAGAAATTAATATAGTAATATATATATATATATATATATATATATATATATATATATATATATATATATATATATATATATATATATATATATATATATGCTATATATATATATATAATATAGTTTTTTTTAAATTTAAAGTGGATGGAACATAAAACAATTAAGTTGTCCCAAAAAGACTCACAAATTGTGACGTTTCAACTTGTTTTAAATGAAGTTTCGCAAACTAATTTCGAGAGGAGCACTGATATGATTGAGCATGGCTGGTTTCATCCGCTATCAGTAATAATACAATCAGAGTGATCCAAGCATATAATAAATACACCAGCTTTACCCTACTGCCTCATCTTCGTTTTGGAAGAACTCATGAAATAAGTAGTTTGAGCAAACAACAAATGTTGTCTTTGAGGCTCATTGTGAATATGTACCCATCTACATTTCTAGAGAGCGTACATTATGTAGCCAGAGGTACGTTTTTCGTCTTTAAAACGAATGCTATGTGGTGGTATGATGCCACTGACTTCTGTTACTTTTCAAGGTACCAGCTGACCACTTTGCTCCGTACAAACGGCTTTTCCATTGTTACCAGATTGCCCAGTAGCTTGCCGCATTTGCCGATGGACATAGGATGCGGAAAGTTGTTGACCACGGCGACAGGGTTCAAGTCTAGTGAAGAATGGTTCCAGAAACCAGATACAGGGTTTCTGCATATTTCTTCAAGTCAAATTTAAGACTTTTTAATACTATTAAGAATGAAATTTTAGACTTAAACAGGGCTCAAAAAAAAATTTCTAATGGCCCAGTATTATCATGAGTATCATGGGGGGTGGGGGAGGGGGGCTAAAAATGTACAATTGTTACAATTTGCTATAAATAAATTGTATGAGTTTTTATTGAGATGTACTGTTGGTCATTGGATGGATGTTGGCCCAAATTGAGTAGCTTAACTTGGACAAAGCAAAATTAAAATCTTTTTAAAACATTTTAAGACCTACAACACAAATATCAGTCAATTTAGGACTTTTTAAGGCCTAAAATTAAGGTTTTGAAAATTATGACTTTTTAAGACCTAGTGGACACCCTGCAGGTAAAGTAAAAAATTTATATACAAACGACAGACTGAAAACGTGGAGAAATCGTGCAGCCGTGATGGCTTTTTTTTCTAGATTGCTTTTGAAAACACTATCAGTTGGGTATAGGGAAGGTCAGTTGGCCAGTCAGTTGGTCGACAGCAAACAGGCCTGGTTGGTTGAAGCCTATATTGCACCCTCTTGTGGATTTACGTGAGAAGATGACGCGCAAGATAAACAACTGCGAATAGACATACCTCGCTGTTACATATTTCGCTGTCCCCAGAAATGTAGACCTGGTTACGTAATAACAGTTAGTATAATCTGTTAATAGTATAATTGTTAGCATCATGTTACTGTGCATGTAAGCAACCAGATGATTTTTTTCATTATATATATTTTTCTCTCATTATTTTATTTTCTCTCTCTCTTTCTCTCTGGATTGATCATGTGATTTACTGAATCATCATGTGACACCTTAAATTAAGAAGTCTCTCAGTTCTAACACTGTTAGCATGGCATTAACAATGGTCAATGTGTGACGGAAACATTTGCCTCCCCACTCCGCCGAGTTATTTAGATTTTTGAGGTTGTGCAGAATTTTGCTTACATGTGCAACATGGACACTAGTGTTACCAATGTACTGCATGCCTTCTGTTTTCAGTTTGTTTTCTGATTTCACAATCTTTATAAAGAAAACCTACTGTTTCATTAGGATTTCTACATAATATTTACTTCAACAAATCAATTTCACGTCACTCCACCTGTTTCAACTCAACTTGCAACCTTCTTAAACAAGCGTAAATCAGCACTTGCAATAGTATCTGAAACATTAACAGTCCCATCATTCCACTGATCTGGGCCTGGTTTTATTCCCGCCTCACTTCTGACTAGGACTTTTTCCAAAGCTGCTCAACTTGAACTATGAAGAGTTCTCAACAGCATGAACTTGCGTCAAATCCTCACCACTCGACAAATCTCTCAGCTGGCCACGGGTTTCAAGAATCAAATCTTTGTTTTACAACATTTCTAAGCAGTTTTCCCAAATCCTGCACATAAAAAGTTCACACATTAGCACATTTGCACCGGTTTAATCCCTACTCAATGCAGCTTCAGTAAACACAAGCAGAAGCAAAAGCATTCTGCAATGTTCACTACTTCAACAGCATATTGCTTCCTATGTACAGTACTGTGCAAAAGTCCTAAGCACTATACCAGCTTTGTTGATCAAATATGTTTGCACAATATATAATCAATCAGTCTCTTTATTGAAACAAACAGAAAACATACACTGTAAAACCCAACAGTCAACTTTATCAAATAAAATGAGTGTAGTTAACTCAAAATTGACTGAAAGTTAATTCTACTCAATTGAAAAGAGTTTTGAAATAAGTGTTGAAGGTAATGAGTTAAATACCTCATTACTTCAACTTAAATGGAGTAAGTTCACAGTACTCATATAGATTTGTTTTTTAACTCAAATGGTTTGTAGCAATCGGTTTCCTCAAATTGTTTGAGTTGCCTTAACTTGTTGGGTTTTACAGTACTCAGTTGGTTTAAGTTCTCTTCATTTATTGTGTTTAACTGTGCTCAAATTGCCTCATTTACTCAAATAGATTAAGTTCACAGTACTCATTAGCATTAGTTTTTGAACTTAAATAGTTTGTTGCAATTGGTTTCCTGAAACGGTTTGAGTTACCTTAACTTATTCAGTTTTACAGTGTAGGAAATATGTACAAAAAACAGCACATTTCCTCTTCAAGCAAGAGTCTTTGTTTAATGTGGTTTCCCTTGGCACCAAGCACAGCTTGATCTGTTTTGGTCTAGTTGTCCGGCATATTCTGAAATAATGAGCTGTATAATATCAGGCTTCTTTAAGCACTTTCCAGAGTTCATCTTTAAGTTTAGAGTGTCATATCTTTCCTTTTCTTTCCAGGTGATCTCACACAGCCTTTATAATATTTAGATCTGGACCCTGTGGAGGCCATTTCATGACTGTCTGTGTTTCATCAGCTGTTTTATTTCTCCAAATAAAACAGTACTGGGGTGCATTTCCCAAACAGCGACGTAACGCGCGGCTAAACTATCATTGTACGATGCATTGTTTGGGAGAAGAACGTTGTAGTGACGAGTGTTTCCCAAAACCCGTAGTTTCTCTGTTGCAGACCCATCGTTTGAACCACGTTTGTTACAACCTAAAATGTCCATATTGACGCTGTAAGCGGGAGTAACAACTTCTTTAGAGAAAAACCCAATCATTTTTTTGTGCAAATTATATTGTTTCACAGACACACATTTAAAAAAATCCAATATTAGTTTTGGTAAAAACATGCCCTCGATTTACATTAATTGAAATATATGCAAACGACACATATAGGACGCATATATGTTTCCTTTACAAATATTGAGAATATTCCATATAAAATCACTTAGCTACCACATATTCTAATCTCATATATAAATCATATAAATCGTTAATGGTTGTAGGCCTAATTTACAGTAGGCTACTTATAAAGAAATAAAAAAAGTAGGATATAGTTTGTTTATTACATTTTTGTGAATTTTTTTTCTACTTTACAATTTGACACATTCTGTAGAAATGTTCTAACCAACAGCCCATGTCATATACAGTGCAGATACATTTCTTAATACATACAAATTAAAACAATTATCGTATGCTATATTTTTGTTTTCACAAGCTTTGGAGATAAGCTTTTGGACATAAATTCTGCTTTTAAATAATAGGTCACCTATAGCTTTCGTCATGAGCCACGGCTGTGTTCAAAATGGCATAAGGGAAGTTTCATAAACTAGTTTCGAGAGGAACAGGTGATATGATCAACTTCAGCTGATCCTCATCGCTAATCGTTAGCTAGCCTACTGGAGCACTCCAAAACTACTAAATATATTCTAGCTAAACTTCATTCCCTATCTCTGTTTTCGGAACCCCCCTCCCAACCCCCCTATCCTTCCCTTATCCCTCCTCCTCTTTGATCGGGCAACACGGTAGCTCAGTGATTAGCACTGTTGCCTCGCAGCAAGAGGGCCACTGGTTCAAGGCCCATTCGAACCAGTTGGCACTTCCTGCGCAGAGTTTGCATGTTCTCCCTGTGTTTGCGTGGGATTTCTCCGGGTCCTCCGGTTTCCTCCCTCAGTTCAAAAACATGTATATAAGTGAATCAGAATACAGTCACAAGCACCCAGCGTATACATACCTAACCAACCAGTATCACCCATTAGCCAGAAGCAGGAGACATTCGAGAAACACCTGATCTTGTCTCCCTCCTAATGCTCATTAACCAGGCGGGAACCTTGGGCTCATCTATCTCCGAGCTCAGGGTTCTCTCCCATGACAGCATGCCAAACCTGCTATTATAGTTGAGCATTATCGAAGTGTGAACTTCGTGTGAAAGATTTTAAAGTGCACTATGAAGGGAACGCAATTGTCAATATGAAGATCGCTAAAACTGAACTGTAAAAATACTTTGAAAGCAAATTACACCTAAGAGAGATGACTTTAATGTTTTTTTTTAATAATTCCAAGTTTAAATGTTAGAACGTTCTACTACTTATTTATAGGCATAGGGGGGATAACTGGGAATATAACATAACCAGGAACTATGCTTCTAACTACAGCTCTAGAGGTGTAGTTGCAAGCGTACAAGTTTGCGATGCAGTTTGCGAATGTTCGTTGGACTGACAGATTTGGGGAAACGCCAAATCAACTAACTATGTTTGTAATGATGGAACTTGTGACCTTAGTTAGCTAACAAGGGTTTTTTGTAAACGCATCCCTGGGAAACACCCATACACTTTTGTGTACACACTCATACACTATGGCCAATTTCATTCATTTTCTTTTCGGCTTATTGTCTTTATTAATCAGGGGTCGCCACAGTGGAATGAACTGCCAACTTATCCAGCACGTTTTACGCAGCAGATGCCCTTCCAGCTGCAACCTGTCACTGGGAAACACCCATACACACTCATCCAATTTATCTTATCCAATTCACTAATAGCGCATGTGTTTGGACTTGTGGGGGAAATCAGAGCACAAGAATTTTGTTATTTCAGCTCCTTTTAAATAAGTGGGCTGAACAAAGAGCAAACATCCTTTTTTGAGTGTGTGTTACATTTGTGTATTCATGCCACATGTGCAGCTCAACAATGTCTTCAAGCAGGCCTGTGTGTGTTTAGTGTGGGGGTTGATGCTGACGGGACTCATTAAGTTTCTCTGTCTGTTATGTTTAAATGTTCTTAACATCGGCAAAAGCTAGGGAGGCTTAAACACCGCGGATGAACCTGCATGTTGTTCTTCAATTAAATCTCTGTGAGAAATGCTGCAGCAGGAGTTCACCACGTCTCCCTGCTCACGTCATTTCAGGAACTTCCCCAATCCAGCATCCCTCAGTTCCTCGCCGACCCTGTCATCCTCAGTGTAGCTCTCTCTGTTATTATGCAACGCGCTAGCAAGCTCTGTCTTGATCTGCGGCAGCTCATGTTATCATTGTGACTCCCTTGGACATGGGGCCCAGACTAAATATTTTCACAGAAAGCATGTGAGACGTCTTAAAGAACTGCGACTGGCCTTTAGGATTAAGGAGCAGGGTTTAAGTGGGTTGGTTGATAGTTAAAGGGTTAATTAACGCAAAAATTTTAAATTATGGAATTAATTACTCACCCTGATGTGGTGTGAATCCCACGAGAACTTTGGTCAGAACACAAATGAAAACATTTTAGAGGAAATCCTGGAGCTCTCTCCTACTCCATAAGAGAAAGGGTACTTACATTTTTAAAAAATTCAGAAAAGCAACCAAAAACATCATCAAAATCAAGCTCCATAAACACATTTGTGCACCAAAAAACAGTAAAATTGCATTGTTCACCCATGTCTTCTCCATCAGATCAGGTTTACTATTGGTAATATAATTACATTTGGTAATTGGTAATACAGATTACGTTTACTATTGGTAATATGAAGCTTGCGTGTTGCGCTGCTGACTTTTTATTCATGTCTTTATTTTACATTTTAAGATGCATAAATACAGTTTAATATGCATAAATACAGATTGGGTAACACGTTTGGTACAGATTAAATTGATACACGTAATGACACTGAAGAAACTGTATATTACTGAAAACTCTCAATTATTGACGTGCTTCAGACTGCAAAAGAAAGAGGGAAACATCTAACAAACGAAGCAGTGGAACAGACAGAACAGCTGGATGGATGTGGAAGGACATTATTTGTGATTTACATGTATGGCTGGTATTAAGTAAAATCGCTAAATGTTTTCGTACTCTTTCCCTGCTGATGACGAGAGAAAACACTTTGCTGCCATTGACGAGTTTTACGGCAAACCGTGTTTTATTTAGGTGTATTACCGTGTTTTAGCCCCCTAAGGCAGGGGTCACCAATCTCGGTCCAGGAGGGCTGGTGTACCTGCAAGGTTTAGCTCCAACTTGCCTTAACACAGCTGCCTGGGTGTTTCAAATATACCTAGTAGGACCTTGATTAGCTTGTGCAGGTGTGTTTGATTGGGGTTGGGGCTAAAATCTGCAGGACACCGGCCCTCCAGGAACAAGATTGGTGACCCCTGCCCAAACGCATGTCAGGTACAGGTACAGTGAGGTACATGTCAGATGCGCAAGTGAGTGAAATCTGAGGGAGAGAAAGTAAGATCGTGGATAAAAATAAGAGTTATACAACCTTCCTTTGGCTTAATCCCTACTGTTTTAGATCTTGTCTTGACAAGAGACCCAAAAAAGCTTAATTTTTATGATTTGTGTCATTGTCACTGTGTCAGATTGCACACTTAAGATAGTAGGCTACCTAATATGGTTAAATATAAATAAATATATATAATTTTTTTTTAATCGCATAATTGTCAGCATATTTCAGGGCATTACCACCACAAACTAAATCATGAAAAACTAGGTCTGCCTTTACTACAGCTGATTCCACTGGCAATATATCGTACTGCCAGTAAATGTCCTGACAACTTGACGCAGGAGAGAATATATACATAAGCAAATAGAGTCATATATACAGATTTTTTTAGATATATACCTCTGAAGTCACAAGGTATGTTTTGACAAAGTTTTTGGTTGCTTTTCTGGACTTCTGGATTTCTCAGAGTTCTTGCTTTCTACATATGGAGGATGAGAGAGCTCTCAGAATTTATATAAATTTCTTAATTTGTGTTCTGAAGATGAATGAAGGTCCCAGTTGATTGAAACAAACGAGGCTGAGTAATTAATAACAGAATTTTAATTTTTGGGTGAACAAGCCCTTTAAATGTTCCATGAAGTGCTTTAAAATGCATTTTTGATTCGATGTTTGACGTAATCTCCACCACACCTGCCAACATTTGTCCCTGAAAATCCGGGAGACCCGGGGGTTAGGTGTCTGAATAACAGTGACTACGTTTACATGGACATCAGTAATCAAATTATTTGCTTTAATTAAGAGAATAAGAAGACTAAGGTGTTTACATGAGTTGCTTTTTGAGTGTTACTTTCATGATCCTGTTTTACATGTTATAGCACATAATTTGATTAACATCATTGCGTCACATTCCACATTTCCTCCGGAGTTTCATGCAATTTCGGGTGTTTCATTTTTAATTTGCAGACTTTAACTGCAGTTTGGCACTTTCACTTTCATTCATGAATATTCCATGCATACCCTCCGTTACAAACGAGATATTAAATGCAACTATGAACTGCTGGAAGTGTTGTTTTAATGGAAGTTCATACCGCATGCTAAATGGAAGAAAAAAAACCTCAGCATTTCACGATGCAGGTGTCTGTGGCCTGCATTGACTTGGTAGGTGCAAAGAGTGTCAAACAGCTGTGTGTGTGTGTGTATGTGTGGACTATCCTGTCGCAAAACGCAGCGAAAAGTCCTACATGACGGTAATAGTTCGATTAAGGTGTTTACGTGCTTGTTCACGACTAAAATCGGCATACTCCACATGTCTTAGTTGGATTTCTCTTTAGTTCGCTTATGACCTTAATCTGATTAAACAAAAATCGCTGTTTACATGGTTAACTCTTAATCAGAGTATTGTCTTAATCGCATTAAAATGGATTTATTGGTGTCCATGTAAACGTACTCACTGTTGAGAACCGGGTACTGTGTACTGTTGTGTTAGTAACTGTACTATGAAGCGTGTTTCGGGCGGCCGCTGTGATCGGATCCTATACCAAAGTTGGCGACCCGGGGATTTCACAGACTGTACCAAAATGCTGAGAACTGGGTAGGAGGTTGAAATTACGGGAGTTTTCCGGCAGAAATACCAAAACGGGATGGTGGCGGAAGATGGGTCTGAAATACTGGAGACTCCCGGGAAAAACGGGAGTGTTGGCAGGTATGATCTCAACTGAAACATGAAGAAAGGGTGGGGCATATAGTAGCTCCTCCTATTTAAAAAAAACAGCCAATGGCATTTTGTTTTAACACAGCTTTGCCAGCAAGAGAAGTTGACATCAAGTGCATCAAATGAAAAGCAAATGACTAGCGTATTGAAGGGGGCGGGGCATGTCAGACACTAGAAAGCATTTGATTGGTCAAGATTTTATGAAAAACTGAAGTATGAGGTGATGTGAAAAAAAGCCTTGATCCATTTAGACGGAAGTGACAAACTTTATATGTTTATATTGGTTTTATATTTTATAAACATAAATTTTGTCACTGTTTTGGAGCACACTAGATAATATATATCCTAAAAACATTTCACGGGACCTTTAAAGGATTGGTTAACCTCATTCTGGCAGGATCAGGAGATGGTGCATTGGGTGCATCCAGTGCACAGGTTTGGATGTCTGCCAGGCACAATATTTTACAGGTTGGATTTTTATGTGCAGCTGTGAGAGGAAAGCTTGGAGATACTCATGGTGTGAATTATCTACAGTAAGTGTGGCCTCCGCTTGGAGTAACAAACTATCAGGCCTTTTACACAGACATAATAATACACTCCGAGTTAGACTAGTGGACAAGGTGACAGATAAACCTGGGGGACAGACCTTGATGAAAAGAAGATCTCAATGCACTTCAGACAGATACACACGCACACCACAGAAAAAAAAATGGTGATCATTTCACAATAAAGTATAATTATTTAAAGATATAGTTCACCCCAAAATGAAAAACAGCTCACTATTAGCTTACCCTCATGTGGTTTCAAACATTTATGAGTTTCTTTCTTCAATTCAACACTAAAGAAGATATTTTGGAGAAAGCTGAGAACCTGTAACTATTGACTTTCATGGTACAGTAGGAAAAACTAATTGAATTCAATGGTTACAGTTATCTAGCATACTTCAGATTACCTTTTGTGTTCAACAGAAGGAAGAAAGAAAGAGGAGGAAGAGTAGATTATGACAGAATTTACAGTTTTGGGTGAACTGTCCCTTTAAGGCATTAGCTAATGTTGACCAACAATAAACAAAATATGTGTTGCAATCTTTATTCATTTGTGCTCACGTTAACTCGCATCATGGAACAGTAATATTTTTAGATAACTTGATTTCAATCATATTATACATGTGGAAAAACAATGTTAATGGCTTTCTAATGTTAAATATAGCTAACAAACAAAAGCTTACATTTCCAAATAAATCTGTCCATTGCATTCAACTATATACGGTAAAACAACTTTATAAACTCTGAAGTGTTCATTTCAGAGGTTCAGCAAAATAATGTAAAAGTGCCCTGTTTATGGCTATATGTACTATGTTAATAGAGATCAATGGGGATATGGGGACAAGCAATGACACTTTACGACTGAAATAACAAAGTATATGACATTAAGTTGTTTGTTGTAATAGAAATGAGAAATTTACTAGAAATTGCAGTAGGGCTGGGCGATTAATCGAAAAATAATCGAAATCAAAATTCAGATAATCCATCAAATTTTCCCAGGTCCATTTTATTGATTCATTTCCCTACTGTGTATGGTCCAGCGCAGTCTTTGCGCGGTCGCATACCCACGCAGCTTTTAAAAGATGTAACTATATGTTCTGAAGACATGTAAGCTCTGTGATTGGTTGGATTGGTAGCGTTGACATGTGTGGTCGGTGCGGAAAGCCGCGGGACAGCAGAGAGCCAGCTGGAGCAAGTGTTTAGGTGTGGAGTCCCGTGGAGGAGCTGTTTTGTGTTTACCTTATGATTAAAGTTGTGCATGCCTGCCGGTTCCCGCCTCTGAATGAGCAAGTTTTAGCTTCTTGTACATTAAGGTAGCATTCAGAAAAAGCCAAACCCCGTGAAGAAACTCGACACAGAGGAACATAAAAACCCGCTGCCAGCTAGCGTTTCGGAAGTGTTATTGCAGAGCAATACAAACAGCGCGCTGAAGTATACCAACGCATGGCTACACTCTGCACATGTATAAATCAGCCTTTAAAGTCTGAGGCTGATTTATTCTTCTGCTGCCACTTTGCAGCCACATGATCTCTGGTTAAGTAAGATGATGGACACTTCTTGAACCTTACTTTGCACTAAATTGTCGGTGTGATTGTAAACTGCGCCAGAGATGCCTTGAGACGGCACATTTTCCATTACAATTAAATTATTTATGTTAAAATATTTGTTTACAGAAGATGCAAAAAATGCAGTTTAAAATATTATTTACAGGATAAACAAGAGTTATTTTATTTAGAAAATATATTGATTTTCAAAAAAGTGAGTGTTTGTTTTAGACAAAGTGTGTTTTAATTTCAGTTGTTCAACGTTAATGTTCAATAAATAATCACAGATAGATGTGTTTCCTTCAATTATTTTAAAATCAAGTAATGCACCCTTCATTCAAAAATCTCTGACTTGTAATATGTGTGCATACTGTATTTACTGTTCAAAACTTGTCAGTAAAGTATGAAGGATATATATATATAATCATTCATTAATGGTAATCAAGTTAAAATGTTTTTTAAGATTTTGATTTTAGGCCAAATCACCCAGCCCTAAATTGCGTTAACACTTCACAATATGTTACCATTACTGGTGATGTCTCTTCTAACAATGAACAAACCATGAATACATTTATTATTATAACATGTATTCTTCTTGTTATCGTTAGTTAATGAAAGTCATTATTCATCATTAGTTTGTGAACTCACAAAACATTAACTAATGTTAACAAGAATAACTTTGGATTTTAATAATGCATTAGTAAATGTTGAATTATGATTAGTAAATGGTGTATAAGTATTGTTCATTCTCAGTTCATGGTACACTGTAAACCCCAACAGTCAACTTTATCAAATGAAATGAGTGTAGTTAACTCAAAATTGACTGAAAGTTAAATCTACTCATTTGAAAATAATTCAAATGACTTAATAGTTACTTAAATACCTCATTACTTCAACTTAAATGGAGTAAGTTCACAGTACTCATATAGATTTAATAAAAATGTAATACTTAAGTTATAAAATAATAACAATATATATATTTTCCACTCAAGTTTCTTAAGCATGTGCAGTCTTTATAAATTTAAGCATCTTTATTAAAAATATATTATTTTTCTGAAAATTATATTTTTATTTTTAAAAAGCATATAATTACTCTGCTTTTCTGAATTGATTTAAGCTGTTGAATTAATTTATTTACAGCATTTAATGCAAGTATATTAATTAAATGTCCCTAAAATGAAAAGTAATCCCTTATAGTTATTTTTTTCAGTGGATACGTAATTTATTTACAGTAACTAGTTAACAGTAACACCCAACACTGGTGAAATGAAAAGACATGAAATCTTGTTGGGGCAATGTATGTAACTGGGACTGAGAGAAACAGCTTTCTTAAAACATTTTGGATGGTGGAATCACACCACCAAACTAAGCAGTGGTTTAAGGACAGTAAGATTAACGTCCTTGAATGACACAGTTAAAGACGCAACCTTAATCCAAACTAATCTGGAGTGACTTTAAACAGATTCTGTACACTTTAACCGAGTTAAAACAACTGTGGAAATATATCTAGCCATAACTGTGAATTTAGCAAAGATAAAACCATTACTTTAATTCAAACATTAGATTGGGAAATCATTTAGGTGATTATTTTTACTATGAGGCACATCAAGAGCATTTAACATAAAGCGAATGAAAATAAAGATTTAGAATATCTCCTATTTGCTCTTATTATCAAACACTTTTATCAATGTCTATTATCAAATACATTTTTTGACATTTTCTTGTCTACACAGTGCCCTCTATGGGTGAAACCAAATAAATGGACAATGTAGAATGAACCTGTTCTGCTCACAAATGATATACAGACACAAGCCTTTTCACTTTTTTCACTAGCATGACTTAAAAAAAAAAACATTGGAAGTATATTGTTTTTTTGATGGATCACTCTTTAGATAATCCATAAATAACCCCCCTCAAACAATTAAAGGGATAGTTCACATAAAATTGCTATCACTTCATCATGTACTCTCCTTTGTGTGTGGGTTTTAAACTGTTGTGATTTTCTTTCCTCTGTTGAACACTAAAAGAAGATATTTTGAAGAATGCTGGTTGCTGGCACTCACTGAGTTCCATGATAGGAAAATAAATACTATGGAAGTCAATGAGTACCAGCATTTTTCAAAAGGTCTTCTTTTGTGTTCAACAGATGACAGTAACTCAAACCGGTTTAGAACAAGTAAGTAAATTGTGACAGAATTGTCTTTTCTTGAGGGTGAATTCTGCTTTTAAAGTTTTACTTAAAGCTAATTCATTATATGAAATCTGTTTTGCTCCAGGTTGACATTAATCAATGAATACCCAGCGCTGTTATTGTGCCAAATCACGTCTTTTGTACAAGTTTAACATATGTTATCTACTATCTTAAAAGTTCCACGGTGAGAAACGCGCCTGTCACTTAAGGGTAATGTTAGCGAGGATGAGGACGGGGTATAAAGAGAAGGAGATTTGAAGTGGTGGCTGGTAACCATAGTAACAGGGTAAAGTGCCTGACTTGCAGCGCAGTGGGAGAAAAGGCCGTGACCCGTCTCTGTGTCAGGGAACACGGGGAATGATTATATTCTCTTTGTGTGTGTACTTGTTTATGTGGTTTATAAGGACACAAAATTGTATGACATGGCTATGACCTAGTTCTAACGACAAGATTTTAGTGACAATTTGTCTGTCTGCACCAAACACGACGCAACACCACAGTAACATTTAAATACCAGCCACTACACTCCCAACGAAATGGTAAAGGCCAAAAAATAATTAACACATATTAAATCATTATTAATAGGCTATTGGGTGACTGCTGTTGTTGGTTCGTACTGAATCACTTTCATTTTCTGCTAGTTATCTTATAATGAAGATCTGAACTATTTGCTACGGTTTTCAGTTGTATGGCAATACATCTTATGTAAAATGGTATTTAAAATCACATTGGTAGCATGCAACACTGAATAAAGCACATAATCAGTACCTGAGGTTAATCATTGTCATAGTAGTTTATGCTGTTGTTCAACGGTGACATTGTGGAAAAGAAAGCATTTCTAAAATAGGAATTTTGCACATCGCAGATGGTTAGGAGAAAAACGAATTAATACATATTAAACTATTATAAATAGGCTACTGTGTGACTGCTGTTGTTGGTTCGCACTGAATCACTTTCATTTTCTGCTAGTTATCTTATATTTAGGATACGAAGTGAACTATCTGCTGCTGCTTTCTGTTGTATTGTAATGCATGTTACGTAAAATGGTATTTAAACTCATAGTGGTAGCATGTAACACTGAATAAAGCACATAATCAGTACCTGAGGCTGATCATTGTCATAGTTGTTTATGCTGTTGTTCAACGGTGACATTGTGGAAAAGAAAGCATTTCTAAAATAGGAATTTTGCACATCGCAGTTGGAGATGGTTAGGAGAAAAACGAATTAATACATATTAAACTATTATAAATAGGCTACTGTGTGACTGCTGTTGTTGGTTCGCACTGAATCACTTTCATTTTCTGCTAGTTATCTTATATTCAAATCTGAAGTGAACTATCTGCTGCTGCTTTCAGTTGTATGGTAATACATGTTACGTAAAATGGTATTTAAACTCACATTGGTAGCATGTAACACTGAATAAAGCACATAATCAGTACCTGAGGTTGATCATTGTCATAGTTGTTTATGCTGTTGTTCATCAGTGATGTTGTGGAAATAGAAAGCATTTTTAAAATAGGCATTTTGCACATCGCAGTTGGAGATTGTTAGGAAAAAAAACGAATTTATACATATTAAACCATTATTAAAAGGCTACTGGGTGACTGCTGTTGTTGGCTCGCACTGAATTTCTTTCATTTTTTGCTAGTTATCTTATATTTAGGATACGAAGTGAACTATCTGCTGCTGCTTTTAATTGTATGGCAGTACATTTTACGTAAAATGGTATTTAAACTCACATTGGAAGCAATTAACACTGAATAAAGCACATAATCAGTACCTGAGGCTGATCAATGTAATAGTTGTTTATGCTGATGTTCACCCGTGACGTCGTGGAAAAGAAAGCATTTCTAAAATAGGAATTTTGCACATCGCAGTTGGAGGTGGTTAGGACAAAAACACCTTTTAACATGGAAAAGGTAGCTTTTATTGCATTTTATTGAGCTGCCTCATCACGTATATAATTAGGACACAGTGTTAAAGTGGTTTATGAGGACATGATATGAGTCCTCGTAGTACTTAAACAGGTTTTTTCACATTTAAAATTTGCTTTAAACTTGTTTCCTGTGAGGGTGGGGTTTAAGAGTGGGGGTAGCGTAAAGCCATATAATAAGTGTTTTTTTTTACAATATAAAAATATATTAAGCCTACTGTCCTCGTAAATTATATGTACAAGTGTTTGTGTGTGTGTGTGTGTGTGCTTGTTTATGTGGTTTATGTGAACACAAATTTGTATGATGACTTAGGCATGATCTACTGTAGTTGTTACAATGTTGAGGTAGTTTATGAGGACAAGCCTTATCCTCGTGATTTTAAAAAAAGTTTTAAAACATTTTTTCACATTCAGGTTGAGTTTAGGGGTAGCGTCGAGCCTCTATAAGCCTTTTTACAATATAAAATACCAACACAATCTCACGGCAATTCATAACTTTTTAATTTAGTGGCTAATTCGTACGAATTCGTACGATCTAATTCGTACAATTTAGTACGATTTGCTTATCCGCCAATGACGGTTGTGTTTAGGGGTGGGATTAAGTGCCACGCCTCCTTTTTAAAATCGTACAATTTTGTACGACTGAACTCGTACGAATTCGTACGAATTAGCCACTAAACTGTCAAAACTTAAAATTCTTACGTTTTCTCGTGAGATCAGGCTGAAAATACAGTGTGTGTGTGTGTGAGAGAAAGAGGTCATGGTGATTTTGAAGGGAAATTAAGCTCTGTCTAAATCTCCCGTCTTTCTGCCGGGGCGCCATCCCTGAGTCTTCACATATACCATCTGACTGAATTAGATTTTCTCAGCAGCTTGCACTCATGGGAACTTGGAAGCCCCAGTTTTACCCCCTGCCACTTCCTACATGCCCGCGAGGGAGTAAACATCAGCTCAGATTGTCATTCATCCACATACTCTGGGATTGATTTTTTTTTTCTTTCCCTGCAGGTTTCAAATATGCAAGACTGCCAAGGACAGGTATCTGTGACCGCTGAGGACATGACTGACAGGCACACTTGTGTAAATTAAAAACAATTTCATGTTTGCACAGATATTTATGAGATCACACGTAATCTGGGCGTCGTTCATGAGCATGTGAATGTGTCATTTTAGAAGTCTGTCAATATTATTGTGATATGTTATGTTCGTCACAGAGATTCCAGTGTGATGCCTTTACAGTTACCAAATGTTTTCTGTAACTGTACAATCATTGCTTGGGAAAGTGAGCTATATATAGTGGACAATATTTTTTTAATTGAAACCCTAAGACAAAAATGGGTGTTGTTGAATAGTTTAAGGACAACTTTGATAAAAGTTTGTGATGCCCTTCAAACGCTGACCGCAGTATGCGTGAATGTTTCTGTACTCTTCCACCCACACCAAAGGTCTTGTTTGTTACGTTTTAATGAAATACTTGTTAGCACTAGTTAACTATTAGTCAACATGAAATGACAATTAAACATACTTCATAAGCATGCTATTGTTGTTTAACATTCCCTGCACATTTACTTGCACATAATTAAAATGAAAAATGTGTTTGTTTATATTATTTACTGAACAATACATTTGTCATCATATTTATAACCATTGTTATTATTGACAGATGCAGACCTTATATCTACTAATTATATATATATATATATATATATATATATATATATATATATATATATATATATATATATATATATATATATATATACATATATACAGTCAGAATTATTAAACCCTCTGAATTATTAGCCCCGTTTATTTTTCCCCAATTTCTGTTTAACGGAGAGATTTTTTTTTCTAAACATAAGTTTTAGTAACATATTTCTAATAACTGATTTCTTTTATCTTTGCTATGATGACAGCACATAATATTTGACTACATATTTTTCAAGATTTCTATACAGCTTAAAATTATATTTAAAGGCTTAACTATAGGTTAAATAGGTTAACTAGGCAGGTTAGGGTAATTAGGCAATTTATTGTATATCGATGGTTTGTTCTGTAGGCAATCGGGGGAAAAAAATAGCTTAAAGGGGCTAATAATTTTGAATTTAAAATAAAAACTGCTTTTAATCTAGCCCAAATAAACAAATATGACTTTCACTAGAAGAAAAAAATATTATCAGACATACTGTGAAAATTTCCTTGCTCTGATAAACATATTTATTAAAAAAGAAAAAATATTCAAAGGGGGTTTAATAATTCAGATTTTACTGTATATATATATATATATATATATATATATATATATATATATATATATATATATATATATATATATATATATATATATATATATATATATATATATATATATTTCTCTCATCTTATGTAAATATATATTATTTTTAGTTATTTCACTTTAAAAGCAAATAACCTTTATATTTATCCATTACTGAACCAACACACAGCAGTTTGCGAGAAATGCTCATTATAGAAGAAAATTCAGATGGCATTTAGAGGCTTTGGCATTTGAGCTCTTCATGTTTAATATTTTATAATGTTAATAATAAAGAGTCAAATGGGAAAAAGATTCCGATTATCTGAGACATCCTGAGGATTTCATCCAATCCAAAAGATTTCGTAAATGTACATCTATTTGCTGTCTATGAAGCTGAATATCCAACACGCAATGGGAATTATGCGTAGGTTTTTTTTTCATACCTTCATAAAATAAGTCCTCATAAGAGAGTCAAACTCTTCGCGGAGCATCATCATCTACGTCACCTCCTACTGGCCAATCAGGCTCACGCCGCCTTGTGTAGATTCAAGACCTGCCGCACCGAGCAGCAGAAGTGACAAGACCTCCCCGTACGCGTGTTCACATCCACAGCTATACGAACCAGCGCGAGCCAAAACAGTCACGGAAATAAGACGAGGAAAGGACGGACGCGTGTGCTGCGGTCAAACCAGGGATTGCCACTGGATCACTTTACACCAAGCCTTTGCTCTTGATGATAATCATATGCGCAGAAGCCGTCCTCTGGCCCTATAGACGCGCGTGCACACTGGAGGTTGCGCTTGGAAGTGGACGAAACTTTTTGTTTGTTTGTTTGTTTGTTTTGCCTCTGACGTTTTGGATTCTGAGGCATTAAACGTTATACTGTGGATTTTAATTTTAAGATAACCGGAGGACCAAGATAGTGTGGATTTCCACTTTTCTTTTTGTTATTATTATTGTTATTCTTATTTAACTCATTTTTCTGGAGGAGCGGGGGCGTTCAAGAAGTTAATTTTAGCGGATTCGACGCAGGTGCTTCGGATCTGAAGGGCAGAATGGATGTGTTACTTTGACCCACGATATCACACACGATTCATTCATATTCAGCAGCTTCGCTTTCTTAATTGTTTTGAGAGCCAAAGACTCACCGCAACACTCCACTGGAATTACAATCATGAACTTTGTTGTTTATTTGATACAGTTATTTTTTGCGGCTCTCCTCCATCTGTCTGCTGTAAAGGTAAGGGCTTAGGGGGGTCAGTATGAAATGAGAGAAATTCTGAGATGTGCATTGGGGTTTTTATTATTAATGTGTAACGTGAGCTGGTCTTAAAGACGAAATGCATTAGCCTACACCATGTATATGCTGCAGTAAGTTACATAAAGTTTGAATTTACTTAATTTTTATCAAAACGAATAACCTAACGTTACTCAAAATAAAAAGTAAGTGTCTCTCTTTTTATTGTCATCTCTGGATGACCTTTAAAAGTCTTCCTATTCAACAAAATGTGATTCATAGTGTGGATATTAACATGCTTCTTTAAATAAGTTTTCACTTAAAATCAGAAATGGTCCTTCTGTTCCACTGTCGTGAGATCTGTTTTGTGACAGGAATATTTATAGGCTAACAATAGTATGGGACTGTTGCTATCCTAGGGTTTAATCTCAATTAAGTAAAGGATTTGGTGAGATATCACTATATGTGAAATGTTACGTGCTGTAACGTGTCATCCGGGTGCTGAATCAACCAGGAGGTTATTTCTTACTAGTAATGCTATCAATAGAGATACAAAACGACTTTCGGCGTTTCGTTGGTGCTCGCGATGCTTCAAGACTTAAAATACCGTCACCCGATGCTATTTTGACCAGAATAATGACAAGATATTACCTGAAATCCTGCTTTTCTTTGTCTCCCGCCTAATTAATTCATTTACTTGAATAGTGGCACGAGAATGCACGTAGCATGTCTGGTGTCAAGAAACACATTCGCCTGAGGTAATTTTTTTTACCGCCGTTTGATTGTTTGGCGGGCAGTCGTCGTTGTCCCAATGTTGGGCGCAGAGAATGACAAAATAAGAGATGTCTGCTTAGATATGTAGCAGATGGTCAGAGAGGCAAACCGGCGAGATTCTCACGCAACACCGAGAGTTGTTGCGCCAGTCCACCACCTGCAGTAACGCGAGCAACCAGCAACCGGTCACCACACACACACCATGGCGAGACTAATCTGTAGGCGGGAAAGAATAATAGTCTGAATCGTAGCTGGAAGATGATTGGCTCTTTGCAGCCTCTTTAAATAACAAATGAGGTCCCTTATGAAGATTATAGAAGGTTTCTCTGTTTTAAAATAAATCATTTAGTTGCATTAAAGATTCTAAAAGCCCCTTTAAGTTTTTTTAAAGGGACCACCATGACATAAAATCATTTGAAATATGTATAATGAATGTTGTATGTGTGTTTAAGTTAAATATGCATTAAAATACTAACATATGACCACCCAGGACAACAAAACCGTTCGTGTCAATTTTTGGAAATTGAGATTTATGCATTATCTGAAAGCTAAATATAATTTCATTGATGTACACTTTGTTGGGAGAATATTTAGCTCAGATACTAAAATTTAAGATGAAAACTAATACAAATATTGAGAAAATCATCTTTAAAGTCATACAAATTAAAATTCAACAATCAATATTACGATATTACTAATCAAAAATGCAGTTTTTATATATTTATGGTACTACATTTGCTAAATGTCTTCATGGAACTAGATCTTTACTTAATGTTGTAATGATTTTTGTCATAAAAGAAAAAAATTATCATTTTGACCCATGTTTTAGACCAGGGGTGTCCAAACTCGGTCCTGGAGGGCTGGTGTCCTGCATAGTTTCGCTCCAATGTCCTTCAACACACTTGCCTGGAAGTTTTAGTATACCTAGAAAGAGCTTGATTAGCTGTTTCTGATGGGTTTAATTAGGGTTGAAACTAAAATATGCAGGACACTGGCCCCCTAGAGCAGAGTTTGGGCACCCCTGTTTTCAGCTTAACACTGGTTTTGTGGTCCAGTGTCACACAGGCTACAGTATGTGCTCAGATAATAAGCTATATATAAATAAAACAGTGCAAGGGATAGTACTACATTAGTGACAAGCTGTTGTATCTCTAAACGTTCAAGTTTCACACATTTCTTTTTCTGACACTCCATATAAACCGACATCCCACTTCTTTCTTGTGTTTAGTCCATTAACAGATGTTAATTTTATTGAAGAACATGCAGTTCCTCAAGCTAGAGGAATCTGTTGTTTATTACCTGACAAGACTGCAAGTTTATGTTAATTAAAACCAAAGAAAACAAACATTTCCAGAGGAAATGTCCTATAATGCCTTCTGCGATTATTATTTTGACCAATGGGAGGATTTAGAGTCAACGATCCAATGCACATTTCCCAAATAAAACATGAAACATCTAATAATTTCTGAAAGTTATAGCATAGTTTAAGTGATAAAAGAAAGTTTTAAAGTAATAATTACCACATTGTCAAATGTAATTACATGATTATAACTAACAAACTATATCTTTTATTGTGTGTTCTGTTATATGTAATTTCTCATTTCTCTATCCTGACAGGCTGCCCACATACCCAAAGAAGGGGGAAAGAGCAAAAATGATGGTAAGTCACTTTAAATGTGCTTAAATCTCTTCATAGATGATTATGTGAAGTTTTCATGAAATGAAAAGTCTCTGAAAAGAGACCAGCACATGGAGCACCACCTAGAGGACGTGTTTGTAATTATACTCTCGCTTTTATCTCAGTTCTGTCACTTAAAAGGCAGGTAATCGTCCAACGCAGTGTGTGTGCTTTTGTTACGCAACACTCATTCCACCTAATATCACGCTGAAACTAAACATTCATAAATATTTGCTTAGACACTCAAGATTAGGAGCCCGTGGAAATTTCCCACCCTCATTAGGCTGTGCAAAGGATCGTCAAAGTGAATAATTCATTCTGCCCGCAAGCAACCTTGTGTGGAGTCATTGACCATGGCCGTGTTTGTTTATTAACAGAGACACTGTATGATTTATTCCTGATTTGTCCTCAAGGTCACAATTATTTGTTAGCAGTGGACCTGGTTGTTTGTATAGAGTCCCTGTTACGTTTCTGAGGGAACGCGTATTGTTATTTTTACATCATTCCCCATCTGCTTCCATTCGCATTCACTTTCCCACAACATCTGCTTGAGGATTTTGCTTAGTATTAAAAGCACATTTGCATCATAACAGAAACCGAGCCTTATTGGGTAAAGGGATAGTTCACACAAAAAAATCTAATTTCCTCAACATTTAATCAAACTTATTAATAACTCAAAACAAGATATTCTGAGGGGAAAAAGTAGCCATTGATAGCTATAATCGATGTATAAATATGTTGTCAAAAATATGACTTTTGCTGTGTGTTCAAACTACTTTTTTTTCCTTGGGCGATAACTTAATTGTTTTATGTTCAACCTACTTAAATTTGTACAAACTACTAAGTTAACTTAATTCCTTGATGTTGTCCCAACACTTTAAGTGGAACCCAGCATTTCTTTACAGCGTATCTTCCTTTGTGTTCAACCGAAGAAAACCTCAACCTTTGAGCAAGTTGAGTAAATAATGACAGAAATTGTGTGTGAACTATCCCTTTAAGAGCTACCGAATCAAAGCCGACCACGTGAGAGTTTACCAAATAAAGATATGGGATACAAACATATGGCCATAAATGAAGAATGATAGGGCATTGGGTGAAATGTAGCTGGTGCCACCAACAAAACCAGCAGTTATTGGCCGCGTCTTTATCAGCATCATAAATAGGGTTGCACTTGGGCTTTTTTCACATGGCTTTGGGGCTGTGACAGATTCATGGGTGGCAGGAGCTCACGCAGGGTGGGCTTCTGGTAGAGGTCAGGTGTCTGCCATGAAACCTGGCGCCGCACTGCCTGAGGTCATGCTTTTCCCTGGCAGCCTGCAGGTCAGGAGGCTCTGGGGTCAGAATGAATGATGGCGAGCCAGTTTAAGGAGGTGTACAGATTAGGGTGGGCGTGCAAGTGAGGCACATGTGCTGCTGTGTGTGCCTCAACATGTGTGACGTTTCTGGTTTTTTGCGCACTTGGCATAGTGAAGTCCCCATTGCGGCCTGTGAGAGGCATTAAATGTGACTAGTTTTGCTGGGTTCCACACAGTTCCTTCATGTTGTCCCAACACAAATTGATTAAGTTATTTTTAAGTGGATTGAACATACAACAATTGTTATGGCTTCAAGATATTGGAAAAATGTCTATTTTTTTTATTTTGCGATATATATTGCGATATGAATACAAATTCAAAAGAGTTAATATCTTAATATCTCTATTTAGCAATGTTAGATGATTCTGCAGTGGGAGTGCATCTCCATACAATCTAATAAAGTAGGGGTGGGCGATATGACCTAAAATTAATATCACGGTATTTTTCATCTTTTGAACGGTGACGGTATAATATCATGGTATTACTTTCAATAGCAAAATAATATACATCTCAAGGAAGAACGGACAAAAGAAAGTCTCACTTCTATCACTCTTTAAAAGTTTTGGTTTGGGTCATTGTAAATGCTCAGTCTTGTTATGAGCTGATCTTCATTTCTCTGTGTTGGTGGAATAAAGCAGGCGAGTCAGCCGCACCAATTTATGAGCAGACAGAGCAGGATTCTCATGATGACCACCAGCGCAATACCCCTCTTTGTTATGAGCCGTAGTTTCAGTGTAAACTTAGTAAAGGTGAGTTTCTTTGGCGATGATGTGTACAGTGTTAGATTTTATATTTAGCGGACATTTGCGCTGAACACGCGGTGAATGCAACGCATCGAGATTCGGGCACCTTGTCCGAAAACACTCGATTGATCTCAGCTGGCGGATCAACATTTACCTCATGTTATGATCGCTGTCATCTGCGCCATTATTATTATTATAACTTTAGGTGAGGTTTGCAAACCTGTGCACTTTTCACTCTTCAGCCGTTTGCATTTCCTGCAGTAACAAAAGCTCCCTGTTATCTGACAGCGGGAAGCGTTGAGTGACTGACAGCTAATATGAACCAATACAGCAGCAGGGTAGAGCGATTCAGCAAGTTTTTAGAGAAAATCAAATCAGATTGCACTACAACCATTATATTCAGACACACAAATGCTCCCAAATATATTATGAGGGCGCAGATTAAATTTCGGGTGCTCATGCGAACAAAATGGTTGCAATTTCGAGCCCTGTAGTATAAGGACATGTATTCAGACCACAACTGAACGTTTGAAGAAAATTGAATGCCTTATTATTTAGAATTAGCTATTATTGATGTAAATGCAGCTGTTCAAGGCACATAATTGATTTATTACGGTATTGACGGTATTAGAAAATCCATGTCGTGGCGCAATGTCACACCGGTGATGACTATGACACCGGTGTACTGCTCACCCCTATAATAAAGTATCTATAAACTTTTTGGTGTCCCCTGAAACATTTTTGTTGTGCTATTTGCAGTGCATTTCTGTAATTAAGGTATATTATGAATTTATTATTACGAATGATCACATTGTGAAATTATATATTGTGCAGCCCTAATTGTTATAATAAAATAAAACCCAAGAATTGTGTTGATTCAGCTCATTTTACTGTAAATAAGTAGTTTGAACAAGCAGCAAATCTTTTTTTTGAGTGTTGATTCAAACCTGTATGCTGTTATTTTGATTGTAAAACACAAAGGATGAATCTTCACGCCACTCTTTTCATATTCACCATGACTGTTGGCTATAAAAAGGACAGGGAACTAAAAAAAGAGTACTTGTGTTATATATTTTCCCTTGTGAAAAAAAGATGTACACCTAAGCGTGAAATGAATTTAAAACATAAACAAGCTTGATGTTAAATCTTACAGTAGGCGAATGTGAATGGATTGTTCACCAGTAAGTGGTTCTAAAATTGTATGAAATTCTTTCATCTGTTGAACACAAAATAAGATATTCAGAAGAATGTTGGAATAAAGCAGTGTTTGACATTCATATAAGAACAAAAAAATCAGTATATCTCCCTTTGTGTTCAACAGAAAGCACTCAAACAGGTTTGGAACAAGTCGAGGATGAATAAATAATGACATTTTAATTTTTGTGTGAACTATCCCTTTAAATACATCTCTAAATTCAAAATTACTAAGTAATTATAGTTAAACTAAACTATTAAACATAACAAGCCAAGCTTTAAAGGTAAAATGACATACTTTTAAAACTTTTATGCCATATACTATATAAATGAGTAATATATTTGTTATTACACCTTTCTAATGATGCCGTTTCATAGACATATTGTCAAGTGTACTCTCTTTTAATGCAATTAAATAGCCTTCTATTTCACTGATGCGATATTATGAGAATTCAGTTAAAGGGATAGTTCATCCAAGAATGAAAGTTCTGTGATTATATACTAACCCTGCACTTGTTTCAAAGCTTTTCCTTCTGTTAAACACAAAAGAAAACATTTTAAGGAACTCTGAAAAACGGTAACCATTGACTTACATTGTATGTGCTTTTCCTATTATGTAAGTCAATGGTTACAGGTTTTCATCCTCCTTCAAAATATCTTCTTTTGTGTTCAACACAAGAAGCTCATAAATTGTTTAAACCCACTTGAGGTCGAGTAAATAGTGAGTAAATGTTCATTTTTGGATGAACTGCCCCTTTAAGCACATATTTTTTCCACAAGGGTAAAGACTTTTTGAAGCAGTGACAGACTCAGTCATGGTTAATTATGAATAAACAGTCATGCATGGAAAAGAGTCGCTGTAAAACTCTCTTTTTGTGTTTAACAGAAGAAAAAAATAAATAACAGCAGACAGGTTTGGAATGACACAAAGGTAAGTTAATATTGAGATAACTTTACTTGAATGGGAGAACGGTGTGATAGTAACTGAACACTCTCGCTTTGCTTCCTCCTCAGTGATTCCCTTCATGGATGTGTATAAAAAGAGTGCGTGCAAGACGCGAGAGCTGCTGGTAGACATCATCCAGGAGTATCCCGATGAGATCGAGCACACTTACATCCCGTCCTGTGTGGTTCTCATGCGCTGTGCAGGCTGCTGTAATGATGAGGCGCTCGAATGCGTCCCGACAGAGACACGAAATGTCACTATGGAGGTGGGACTGCTTTAATCCAGCGTGTGTGTGTGTGTATATATATATATATATATATATATATATATATATATATATATATATATACAATTGATGTCAGAATTGTTGGCCCTTCTGTATATTTTTCCCCAATTTCTGTTGAAATGAAAAGATTTTATTTAACACATTTCTAAACATAATAGTTTTAATAACTGATTTATTTTCTTTTTGCCATGATGACAGCACATAATATTTGACTAGATATTTTTTAAGATACTAGTATTCAGCTTAAAGTGACATTTAAAGGTTTAATTAGGTTAATTAGGCAAGTTAGGGTAATTAGGCAAGTCATTGTATAACAATGTTTGGTAACACTTCAGTATGGGGACCAATTCTCACTAATAACTAGTGGTTAATTACCTGGTTATTATTAAGATATTGACTGTTTATTAATATAAAAAAATAAATTGGTAATATTTAAATAGCACTTAGCATTCATAGACATAATAATGATAATAATGTAACACTTTAGTTTAAGTAACAATTCACACCATTTATAACTGACTTAATACTTCCCTGTTCTTAAGATATTTACTGTCTATAAGCACTATAAGATCAAAGTATGATCGTAATCTGCATCCCTAATCCTGCCCAATACCTAAACCCAGCTACTACCTTACTAACTATTAATAAGCAGCTAATTAGTAGTTTATTAATCTTACAGTCTTTGTTAATGATTTGTTAAAATTGTCAATTGAACATTAATAATACTAATAATACAACTAATATTAATAATAATACTAAAGTTGTTAATGATGAAATTAATATTCTGTGATGAGGGTAACAGTGATATCAATAATAATGAAGGTAATAACAGCAATAATTCTAATAATGACGTGCAGTGATGATGATAATAAAAATGATAACAATAGTAATAATGGGGAAAAAGGACAGCCTTCGGCCTGCTTCCTATGACTACTATGCTCGCCCAACAGGGGGACCATGAGGCGCTGTGAACTGGCATGTCAGCTATGTTGTTTACCGCTGCACACTGTGTTTATGTGGTTTAAACTGCTCTTGGCCATAGCTGAGGCCTGGTCTTGCTATTTATTCAAGTATCTGTTAACTTGAATTCATTAAACTGTGGTTAGAACATCATCTTCTCTTCGAAATCTCATATATTACAGTCATAAATGTGCAAATATACAATTAATGTGCTTTTTTTACGTGTCCGTCTAGGTTCTGCGGGTCAAGCAACGCGTATCGCAGCATAATTTTCAGCTGAGTTTCACAGAACACACCAAGTGTGAATGCAGGTATGTCTGTTAAAGTCTATGTGAAATTAAAACAGGCACTGTTTACTTGATTTTAGCTCACATTGTTTTTTTTACACTGTAAAAAAATGGCTGTAAAGTTTACAGCATTACTGGCAATTTTGGTTGCCTGTAATACTATAAAATTAACTAGTGCAGTGTACATTAACAAAAAGTTTTACAGCCCAATTGTAATTATTAAATGTACAATGCGCTTGTAAATTTTACAATATTACTGGCAATTTTTACAGTATTACTGGCGAAATTTACAAGCGTTCTGTAGATTAACAATTACAACTGCACTGCAAAACTACAGGACAATTGTAATTGTTAATTTACCATGTGCTTGTAAATTCTACAGTATTGCTGGCCATTTTTACAGTATTACTGAAAATTTTTACTGAATTACTGTCAAAATTTACAAGATCACCGTAAATCAACAATTACAACTTCGTTGTAAAACTACAGCACAATTGTAATTGTTAATTTACAGTGCGTTTGTAAATTTTACAGTATTACTAGCAATTTTTACAATATCACGGGCAAAATTTACCAGCACACTGTAAATTACCGATTACAACTGCGTTTTTAAACTACAGCACAATTGGAATTGTTAATTTACAGTGCGCTTGTAAATTTTACAGTATTACTAGCAATTTTTACAATATCACGGGCAAAATTTACAAGCACACTGTAAATTACCGATTACAACTGCGTTTTTAAACTACAGCATAATTGGAATTGTTAATTTACAGTGCGTTTGTAAATTTTACAGTATTACTAGCAATTTTTACAATATTATGGGCAAAATCTTCAAGTACACTGTAAATTACCAATTACAACTGCGCTTTTAAACTACAGCACAATTGTATTGATCAATGTCTGACCATTTTTTTCTATTTCCGGCGGTTCTTTTCTGGTAATGTCACTTTGATGGTTTCAGCCACAATATTCTTAGCCATGCCCCTCTTACTGTTAGTTTGCTAAGACTGAATGGTGCGCAAAAAGATATCCCCGTCCCATGCTCAATATTCAGTTCCAGTTGGAAGTGCATCAACAAACTTAACAAAACATCCGGTTCATGCAGAATTTAAACTAGGATTAAATGTAACAAATAAAAAATGTTTCGATTCAGATTCTGCTCACTTATTCTGCTACTTGATTTTCTAATATTGGAACAATAACAGAGCTGCAAAATTAATCAATGTCAATTATCGTGCGCATTTTGTTAGTAAAGCCAGTTCTGTAATCAGTAGTAAATCTTCAGCACCTGCTTTCAGATGGAGCAGCATTTACTACACAGAGCCATAGATCACTGACAACAATTTAATTAGTGTGATTCTGAAATCAAAGATAATCATTCTTCGTGTTTGCGTGCCTTCTCAGTGATCTACGGCTCTGTATTGCTGCTACATCAGAAAGTATGTGAAAATGCCACATTTAGTAACATGTTTTGACTCCAAACTCACTTTATAACTTCAATCGTGTGTCTGAAATTTGTGAGATGATTTCATAGTCGACTCACGTTTAATCAAAAAAGGTAATTAAATCCTTTATTTCCTGTTGACTCCTCTAGAGCGCCCTCTGGCTTTCATAGAGGTTTACTACTGATCACAGAGCCGTGCTTTTCTGACAAGATGTTCATTATTATCACAGCTTTTGCTAATTTGCGATTTAATTTAGATTCATCACGCAGTCTTAAAAGATGTCTCGCTGCTGAAATATTCTTTAAAAATTCTTGTAGTCTGAGTGAATGAATCCTTTGAGTCATTTTTGTGAATTAATCCTCTTAAATCTTCTTTTTCAGGCCAAAGGCAGAAGTCAAAGCAAAGAAAGAAAAGTAAGTTGAGTTTTCAGTTCATCTCATGAAAGATTATTTCCTATGTCAAGCTTTTTGGGTGATTTTATAATTATAGATGTCTATATATTCTGTTTTTCCTACGGGGCATTTTGGGAATTGCTTAGGATTTGTTTGTTGACCGTTTGGACTGATTTACACGTAGATGGCGCAGGGCGTTTCTAAACATGCAGCTAAAAATGTGCAATGATTGGGATGATTGACCGGCAATGAGAAGCAGCCAGCTGGACACTGTGCTAGCAGCTAACACTCACCAGCAAGATGCAGTTTATCTCTAACTGTTTGCCTAGATTGACCAATCACATAGAAGCATAAGCAGTGAATTCCTGTAGGAGCTAGACGAAAATGACTTGCCTCGTCAGTGGGTTGGTGTTTATCTAATGTAAATGACTCAGCCTCAGCAGTCTGTATGAGTGGAGAGAATGTCTGAGGCAGCTGAGGTGATGTGGGTGAGAAATCCAAGCGTGCATTTATTCATCATTTCCAGACTCACGCTGCTTGCATTGTCATAAATGGTGCATTCCATTTGCCTATTATTCTATTAGTACTTATAAGGCGGTTTTGCCTAGTATGAAAACACTCTAAATGAACTCAGATGTCCACAGCGTCAGTGCAGTTCACTTTGTAAACACACAGGACTCTGGGTTTACTTTATATTCACTTATATTTCTTTCCAACTCTAAAGTTCCAGGAAGTCCACCCCTTCTTGCCACTGACTTTAGTAATAAAATAATAGCTAAATGAAATACATCCTTGAGGAAGTATCAGCAGAATTTGATCAAATTAATCAAAGATTCATCAAAAATGCAAGAAGAAAGTGAACAATTTGTCTGCAAATTCAGTTTGGTTTGCTTAAGACCAAAATTTCGTTAAGATTTACTCAACAACACACTCAAAAATATGACATTTGTTGATTGCTCAAACTATTTGTTTAAAATGAGCTGAAACGACACACTTTTTGAGTTTTTTGATGGGACAACTTAATTGTTTCTTGTTCACTCCACTTAAATTTGTTAAAACCAGCTAGTTTACTCAATTTTTGTTGAATGTTTGTGCTTTATTAATGTTTTCAAAATATTATTTATAGCTACAGAAAAATTGACCACTTGTAGAATATCACATCTTGACAAAATATTCATATTTAAAATGTGCGGTTATTTGAAAGACACTAAAATATAAACAAATTAAACTTATTTTGATTTCAAATTCTTCTTTAAAGCTTAAAAAATGAAGAAAATTGTAAAAAAATAAATAAAAAAAAGAAGAAAATATCAAACAACAACATTACTAAAATTAAATCAGAAAGTATTAAAAATGAATTGTAATTCAAAATCATTTCTAAACAATGCTAAAGTAACACAGGACTCTTTCTATTTTCAATTATATTTCATTCCAACTCTAAAGTTTCAGGAAGTCCACCCCTTCTTCCCACTGACTTTAGTAATAAAATAACGGCTAAAAGCAATGCATCCTTAATGAAGTATAAAAATTCATCAAATTAATCAAAGATTCATAAAAAAATGCAACAAGAAAGTGAACAATTTGTCTGCAAATTCAGTTTGGTTAAGATTTTCTCAATGATGCACCTAAAAAATTTGACATTTTTAAGCTTTTTTGGAGGACAACTTAATTGTTTTACGTTCAGTTCACTTAAATTAGTTAAAACTAACAAGTTTACTCAATTTACATTCTTCCAGTAACATTAATAGAATGTTTGTTCTTTAATAATGTTTTCATAATATTATTTACAGCTACTAAAAAAACAAGTGACCATTTGAAGAATATCACATCTAAACAAAATATTCACATTTAAAGCATACAGCTATTTGAAAGACATTAAAATATAAACAACTTAAACTTATTTTGATTTCAAATTCTTCTTTAAAGTTTCAAAAATGATAAAAATAATCCGAAATATGACAACAACAACATTATTTAAATGATAAATGAAATTCAAAATGATTTCTAAACAATGCTAAAGTAACACAGGACTCTGGGTTTACTTTATATTCACTTATATATTCCAACTCTAAAGTTCCAGGAGGTCCACCCCTTCTTGCCACTGGCTTTAGTAATAAAATAATGGCTAAAAGAAATACGTCCTTGAGGAAGTGTCTGCAGAAAATCACATCTGGCCAAAAGATTCAGTCACTTTATTTTGATGGTTCGTTTGTTGAATTTAAGTTACTTACATTACGTACAGAGCAGTATCAACAGATATTAAGCAGACAGTCTACTAATACTCAAATGGAGCATCAAAATAAAGTGTTACCAAATATTCTAATTTAAAACGAACGGTTATTTAAAAAGACACTAAAATATGAACAGCTTTGATTGTGATTCTTCTTTGAAGTTTTAAAACATGCAGATAATAGTAATAAAAATAGCACCAACACACAACAACATTATTAAAAGGATAATAGAAAGTATTAAACATGAAACATAACTCAAGATAATTTCTATAGTACCAGGACTCTGGGTTTACTTTGTTTTCACTTATATTTATCACATTTCATGATTTCAATTCTTTAAAGTTTCAAAAGATGCAGAAAATTCTACACAACACACAACAACGTTATTAAAACGAAATCAGAAAGTATAAGAAATGAAATATAATTCAAAATAAGAATCAAATCACGATAAAATAACAGTCCATCACCTTTCTCTACTGTATTACTATCGCCACAAAGTATAAAAGCTCACTGATGTCATCTTGGCATTATAAAAGTATAAAAATAAATTGTAAATGCTCAATAAAACAATTATCAACGTAACAGAGTGAACTCTGAGCGCATATTCAATGCCACAAATGACGTGCATTTAAAAGCATGCTATTATTCCCTGAATTTCGATCCAAATTTATTCAGTTATACTGTCCATCAAAGTCATCGTGACTCTCAGAGCACACCTCGACACGCCTTCAGCTCCCGTTCGACCACAACAAAGCGAAATGAAACGCTTGACTGTTCTCACACCCAAACAGTGAAATCAAAATCCACTCAGTGTTACAACATCCCAATCCCTCCTACTCCTCAGGCGCAAACTCACCGGGACTTACTCACGACACAACACCCAAAAACTAAACCTGCTCTTCCTTTCATTGATTTCTTTTAGACGTCTGCCAGAAATAGACATGCAACAGCTATAAAAAGACAAGACTCTTATAATGCAATCCGCTGAACAATCAAACGTTAGTCATTATGCTAGATCTATTGAATGAAAGGCTGATATGGACCGTTAAAGTTCTCGTGGAGGATGCTGTTTGGATCAATTGAATCCCGGCTAGGTCAGTTGGCACTTCAGTGTGGAGTTTTCATGTTCTCCCCATGTTGGCGTGGGTTTCCTCCGGGTGCTCCGGTATCCCCTAGAAGTCCAAAGACATGCGCTATAGGTGAACTGAATAAGCTAAAATGGCTGTGTGTGTGTGAATGAGTGTTTATGGGTGTTTCTCAGTAATGGGTTGCAGCTGAAAGACCATCAGCTGTGTAAAACATTCTGGAAGAGTTGGCGGTTCATTCCGCTGTGGCAATCCCTGATGAATAAAGGAATTAAGCTGAAAGAAAATGAATGAATGGAATGTTATTGTAAATTTTCACCATATATTATAACCCAGAACTTTAAAATAATGTATGAACCAGCGACCTTCTTGCTGTGAGGCGATCATGCTACCCACTGCGCCACCGTGACGCCCCTTTGAACATTCATTTTAAAATAACTTTTAATAATTACCTTAATAGCATAAGATGTTGCTAGCAATATGTAATATGTAAAAGAATATCCCTTCAGAGCCATCATTATCATAGAGGTTGTAGTGTGTGGAGCTCTTAGACTTGAGGTTTCAGTGTTAAAGCCTGGACTGATGCTCTGACCTGCCAATAACCGGCAGTTTTATGGGATTTGTTTGGGTTTTTCTGGCAGCTGTGAAGTGAAGACCACCCGCCGCTGCTCACACTTGCTCAACACTGACCCTTAATGCTTCCTCCGTACTAATCATAGTAACAAGTGCCGTTAACCCACTTTTATTTTTAGCCTTCTAAATAGTAGGTGATCTCGAGACACAGGTTATTGTTGGTTACCGAGAGCTACTCCACAAACCCTCTTTACTTCCATTGTGTCTTAAGCTTTGTGTCCGATTATACATTGACCGCTAATATATCTGACGCTACATGTGAATGTCATGGGGTTATATAATGCTAATATGTGTGTGTTTTTTCTGTAACTCACATATGCCCACTAAAAAGTCACTTATAAACAGTAATGTGCTTCAACCGCATTATTTAATTCAAACACAGTATAAAAGGAGCTTTGTATTAATAACCAAAATATTCAAGTATTTCCACATTTAAATCAGTCATGATGTTGCTTTATGAAATATAACTGAGGTCATTCAAATGTTGATTCAGTTTGGTTCAATAACTGTGTGTCTGTGTTCCTTAAAGAGCTATTTTTACCCTATTTACCCTATATTAATGGTTGAATATATGGCAGCACAGTGGCTCGGTGGTTAGCACTGTCACCTTGGTTGCATGTTCTCCGCATGTTCGTGTGGGTTTTCTTCGGGTGCTCCGGTTTCCCCCAAGTCACGTGGTATAGGTGAATTGCATAATCAAAATTGTCCATAGTGTGCAAGTGTGAGTGTGTATGGGTGTTTCCCAGTACTGGGTTGTGGCTGTAAGCTTGAATTATGATCTGGAGGGTTCAAGTTCAGCAGTGCGTGTATGTTCAGGTGAAGTGTTCAGAGATGAGTTGGGTCAGAAAGGCTCAGAGAAATCCTCATGGGTTTCAGCGGCGTCTCTCTCCGCACGTAGGCAAGCGTTCGCTGATTCACAAGCTCAAGTTCAGCTGCTTGTACTTCGATCCTCACGTCTAAGCTCCTCAAACACACACACATACACATATATACACACTCAATCCCTTCAGCTGCTTAGGTGGACTGTAGAGTCACTGTGTTTCCTCATGAGGCCTGTTCATGACGCGCTGCTCCTCGATTTAATTACTGCTCATTAAGGTTGTCACAATAGCAACATTTCAACAAGCAACACTGAAGTCAGTGCAGTTTCAGGTTCCACAGGAGCAAAGATACCTCAGCAAAACTCAATAATGAATATGTATACTACAGATATATGTATATATTAATATAAATATTAGCAAAAGGAGTTCAAAACAGTGGCTTTTGTACTATATTTACATTTTTGGTGACCCTAGACCACAAAATCGTACACTCAAAACAATTACATTTGTCAAACTGCTTATTTTAAATGAGCTGAAACAACACAATTCTTCAGGGACAACTTAAGGTGAGCTAAAACCAACAAGTTTACTCAATTCCTTTATGTTGACCCATACACCAATCAATTTTGTGCTAAAAATACATACAATAGCCAAAGATGCATTGTATGGGTCAAAAGATTTTTATTTTATGCCAAAAAATCATTGGAATATTAAGTATATATTATGCTTCATGAAGATATTTAGTAAGTTTGTTACTGTAAGCATGTGAAAACGTAACTTTTTATTGGGTTTTATGTATTGCTAAGAACATTTGGACAATTTTGAAGAAGATTTTACAACAGGGAATATGTGCCCAGGGCTAGATTTTTGAGAACTGAGAAGTATGTGCTTGTGGATACATATATTGATGTATTTTGGGTGTAAAATGAATGCGACAGGGTGGTACAGATGACTGCTTGCCTCCTTATAGACATATTTTCTTGTGTGACTGATTAGCTTGGTTGCCCTACGTACGGTGTTGGACTTTGGATGCAGAGACAAGTGGTTGTAGTCTGGTGAAGGACGGTAACAAAAACCAGCCTCTGGTGGGTTTATGAAAAATGGATTGGATTAGAAAACGTGCCCCAGGAACGTATTTGAGATTGTCAAAAATGTACAAGGCGCCCTCTAGTGGACTAGTGAAAAAAAACGGCAAGCTGTAACCCAGGTAGATAGTTTCAGCAAGCGTGGGTTGAGATTTTCCTAATATTTACATTATTTTTAACACACAAATTCCAGATTTTTAAATATTTAATTTATAAAATATCCAAATATTCTTCTATCTAAACAAATTTGTCAATGCAGAACTTATTTATGGTTGTGTCTAAATGCCTTTTTCCAAAAATTAACACTTATGATTGATTTTGTGGTTCTTGGTCAGATTTTCAGTCTTTTATGCTCAAAAAAGCTCACTTTATTTAGTCTAGTGCTATTTAATATTACCAAATAGTATTTGTATTTATAATATACAAATACACAAGTATGGAAAAATTAAGAGCGCACTTGGAAATTCTGTTTATCTGGACTTACAATACTTATGTGTTTGAATAAAAAATATTTTTGCTTTATTTTGTGAAGTACTGAAGGCATTACTTTAAAATTAAAATGATGTCAATGTTGTTTTTTGTTTGTTTTGTTTTGTTTTTGCCTCATTTAAATTAACAAAAGAGAAGAAGAATTAAGAAATCAATGTTGAGTCAAATATTCCCAATTTTCAATTACCATTCTCAGCTAATATCTATCTATCTATCTATATATATATATATATATATATATATATATATATATATATATATATATATATATATATATATATATATATATATATATATATATATATATTGTGTGACTAATTACTTTTTTCTGAGAAAAAAAGACAGTATTTTATTTGAAATGTAGAAGAAATGTGATCAGAACTTTATAGAACCCAAATATTAACAATTTTTGATATGTATACAACTTTTTACTAAGTATTTTAACATTAGGCGGAAATGACAAACAAAAAATAAAGCTGTGTTTTTTCTTTAAATATACTTAGTGCTTTTGAGATCGTGGCGCTGCTTCTCTTAGATGTCCTATTCCTGCGTTATTCTCCTGTTTTGCAGAAAGCCCAAAGTGAGGAGGGTTAAAAACCCAAAGAGAGCGAGAGAGGGAGATTCAGGCGGTCTCAGCGCCTCGGCTCACCTGCGCTCAAGCAGTACTTTACTCTCAGTCATTGGCTTTATTTATGGCCAGCTTGTTTGCTCTTTGTAATCTCACTCAGTCTGCATTTATTTTGACTCATATTCACACTGTTGGCCCACGGCCCGCAAAGAGGAAAGCAACCAAAGGTGAATAAACAGCGGCTGCATGACTGTCTCTGTCATTAACTAATGTACAGCTGGGATGAGGCTCTGCACACCTGCATTACTGTAGTGTTTCTGACAACAGCTGCTCCACTGTACACATGGGACTTTATTTGAAGAGCTTCAGTCAAAATGATTTCGTTTGAGTGTGTTAATACGTATTAATCATCATAGGAAAACTCATTTTAATCAGTTTATTTATTTACTTTACTACATAATTCTGTCTTATTTTGTGAATTACTGATGGCATTTCTTCTTAATTTAAAATAGATTTTCTCATTTATATAAAATAACCCAAATGGCATGTTTTCAATAAATCCAAAATTAATCATTTCTGGTTTGAATCTTTTTTTTTTGTTTGTTTGTTTTTTGCTTTTTTACTTTAAAAACAATGGTTTTACTTACTTTTTTATAGTCAACTAATCGCTTTAAAAGCATCGTTTTTTACTCAATTCTTTTAAAGTATAATCGACTAATCGCTTTAAAAGCATCGGTTTTTACTCAATTCTTTTAAAGTATAATCGACTAATTGCTTTAAAAGCATCAGTTTTACTCACTTTTTTTAAAAGTAAAGTCAACTAATCGCTTCAAAAGCATCAGTTTTACTCACTTTTTTTTAAAGTATAGTCAACTAATCGCTTAAAGCATCGGTTTTACTCACTATTTTTTAAAAGCAAAGTCAACTAATCACTTTAAAAGCATCGGTTTTTACTCAATTCCTTTGAAGTATAATCAACTAATCACTTTAAAAGCATCGGTTTTACTCACAATTTTTTTTAAAGTAAAGTCAACTAATCGCTTTAAAAGCATCGGTTTTACTCACAATTTTTTTAAAGTAAAGTCAACTAATCGCTTTAAAAGCATCGGTTTTACTCACTATTTTTTTTAAAGTAAAGTCAACTAATCGCTTTAAAAGCATCGGTTTTACTCACTATTTTTTTAAAGTAAAGTCAACTAATCACTTTAAAAGCATTGTTTTTTACTCAATTCTTTTAAAGTAAAGTCAACTAATCGCTTTAAAAGCATTGTTTTTTACTCAATTCTTTTAAAGATAAGTCAACTAATCGCTTTAAAAGCATCAGTTTTACTCACTATTATTTTTTAAAGTTAAGTCAACTAATCACTTTAAAAGCATTGTTTTTTACTCAATTCTTTTAAAGTAAAGTCAACTAATCGCTTTAAAAGCATTGGTTTTACTCACTATTATTTTTTAAAGGAACATCAACTAATTACATTAAAAGCAACAGTTGTACTCACTTTTTTAAAGTAAAGTCAACTAATCACTTTAAAAGTATAGGTTTTACCCACCTTTTTAAAGTAAAATCAACTAATCGCTTTAAAAGCAACAGTTTTACTCCTAAAAAATTGAATCAGTCAACCAATCACTTTCAAACTTTTTAAAAAGTCAACTAATCATTTTAAAAGCAACTTGTTTTTATTTATTTATTTTTATTATAATTTAAAAAACTGTGTTGCTAAACTGTGTCACCTGTGGTCGAACAAGCCATTTTTGCAAACACTGCTTTCGCTTCATACTGCTTTCCATGGCATATATGTGAATCTGTCTGTGTGTGTGTGTTTGTAAACGCAGTCGTCTGTGTTGTCTGTGTTTCTGATTTCGCTGTTGTCACTAATCATCATTTCTCATGTCTGAATGTTTGATGGACGAACGAGTTCATGATTCGCTCGCATCACACACAAGCCCAGCTTTCCTTCCACTATTCATGCTAAATCTGAAAAAAGCTAAATCTGTAGCGCTTGATGCGGTGAGGTTGTGTGTGATGGTGAGGCGCATGAGTGTGTGTGTGCGTGCACTGTGGAAACTGCTATTCTTGCTTAGAGGTTTTGCCTGGTTTCTAGTCCAAATATAAAAAAAATATGAAATCATAAAGCAATTTATTATTACTAGTAAAGAAAATGCTGTTTGACTTAAGAATTTTTGATATTTGGACTAGAAGTAGCTTAAGTAAGAACTGCATTTTTTGCAGTGTGTGTGTATGTGTGTGTCCAGCGCTCTTCCCAGATCACTAGTGCTTAGTTGTCTCTCTGTCTCTCCTTCTGCTTCTCTTGCAGCCACTGTGAGCCTTGCTCAGAGAGAAGGAAGCGCTTGTATGTGCAGGACCCCCTCACCTGTAAATGCTCCTGCAAATTCACACAAATGCAATGCAAGTCCAGACAACTTGAGTTAAACGAAAGAACTTGCAGGTTTGTTTATGAACTGTCACCATGTGCAACATGCATCTTGTCTTCCGGTCTCTTCTGAAAACTCTTTCTCCTTGCTGAAACGTGCATGATTCTGCTTGTTGCATTATCTTATAGGCTGCGTCTGCATTAGTCTGGATACATGGAGAAATGTTTGCCTTTCATCTGCATTTAGCTGCATTTTGTCCTGCATGCAACAAACTGAGTTTTTTTGAAGATGCTCTCGCTGATATTATATTATATTATATTATATTATATTATATTATATTATATTATATTATATTATATTATATTATATTATATTATATTATAATAAATTATATTATATTATATTATATTATATTATATTATCAATTTTATATTCTTTTTTAAATATTGATGTTTAACAGAGCAAGGAAATTTTTAACAGTATTTCTATAATTTTTTTGTGTGGAGAAAGTCTTATTTCTTTCACTTTGGCTTGAATAAAGCATTTTTTCACATTTTAAAGACAATTTTTAAGGTTATTAAATAATAATATATTATTAATAATACTATTAATAGCCACCTTCATTTTTTTTTCTCTGTGAAAAAACACTTTCCAATGACTTGTCTTATTAACTTTTATAATTAACATAATTAGGCCTTTAAACTGCACTTTAAGCTAAATACTATGCTGTGATACAATGTTTTTTTTTTTACTTAATGTTTTTGGTCTTATGTTTCTAGAAATATATTCTCCAAATATCTTAAATCAGAACGCTAGACAAGTAAAAGATAAATAAATTATATATATATATATATATATATATATATATATATATATATATATATATATATATATATATATATATATGTATATAATTTGTGTGTATTGTTTTGTTGTTTAAAAATAGCATGTCAAAATTAAATGAGACATAAATTAAACAATGTAACTTACTGTTTGAAATTAGACTTGAAAAAAATTATCACAAGAAGCTTTAACTCAAGTTAATCAGGTTTCAACTACACTGTAAAAAGCAATTACTTAAAAAAACTGAGTAAAGACATTGCCTTAAAAGTGACGAGTTGATTTTGCTTCAAAAAGTATTTCTGTTTCAACTTAGAGCTATTAAGTTCACTCAACTTAATTTTTATAATTATGCACAGTTTATTTACTTAATCATTTTCTGGCAGTGTTTACTCTAATCTCAAGTCTACTAATCGCTTTTTACAGTGCACATTTTGAAGTTATACAAAGTTTAACAATTTGATCATTTTGATTTATGTAAATTGAGATGACTAGAAAAGCTCATTTGATTTAACTATTTTGTTATACTGACTGAATTTCAGCAATATTTTCTATAATATACCTCACTGGCACTTAATTTACCTTGTATAAAGGCAAATCTATCATAATTTTGATGGTAATAATAGCAAAGACAAAAACAAATAAGTGTTTAGAAATTAGTTATTATAACTATTTTGTTTAAACAGGTTTTTTTTTTTTGCTCAGTTAAACAGCGCTTATATATAATATTTGATAAAAGAATAAACAAATGTTAATTATTATTCAACTCTATTTTATATACAGTCAAGCCCATAATAATTCATATTCCTGGCTTCAGACAGTATGATATCCTTGAATAAAAATATCAGTTTTGCAGTATCCCGGTATTGTGATTACTGCTCTAAAATAAGTTTTTTTTTCTGCTGTCTTCATTAGTTTCAAAAACATATTTCTTTACAACACATATAATAAACCCCCTTACATATACCTTAGTCACGGTATAACAGAAAGTTCTAGCGGTTTTAAAACCTTGACTTTTCCAAACTGAAGTAAACCTTGTAAACGATAAACGGTTATCGTTCCATGTCTATCCCTGCCAAAATCTGACTTTAAATCCAGAATTATTCCAAAATTATTAGTTAATTCCAAAATTAAATGTAAAAAAATGAATAAATAAAGCTACGATTCTAATTTGTTTGTTTGTTTTTAAGCAGAAATGCTTTTCTCAAAAAAATAGTAACACTATATACACAAGTACAAGAAAAAATATTTCTGATTTTATTTGCAGTTGAAATCTGAATTATTAGCCCCCCTGTATATTTTTATTTTATTATCGGAAAGAAGATTTTTATTTAACACATTTCTGAACATAATAGTTTCTTCTATAGCCAATCGAAAAACAATATTGCTTAAGGGGGCTAATATTGACCTTAAAATGTTTCGAAAAAAATTAAAAACTGCTTTTATTCCGCCCGAAATAAAACAAATAAGACTTTCTCCAGAAGAAAAAATATTATAGGAAATACTGTGAAAAATTCCTTGCTCTTTTAAACATCGTTTGAGAAATATTTGCAAAAAATAGGGCTAATAATTGTAACTTCAACTGTACATTCGAACAAAATGAGCATTTTCGGATGTATCCAGAATGATGTATCTGCATGTTCAGGTGGACTTTGCGTGTACAGTATGTGTGTGTGTGTGTGTGTTTTTGTTTGGAATAATGTTGTAAGACACAACCGTTGATGTCCAAATCTAGCACATCCCTGCCTTGCACTGACGTCACCTACATGTTGTGTAGTGTCAACATTGTGGATTTGATATTATAATGAAGTGTTTACGTGATGTTAATGAGGTATTTTGTCAACAAGGATATGATTTGGTGATTTCCAGTAAGCAGGGAAAGTGCATATGTGTGTGTTTGTGAAGTGGAACCCTCATCTTATCGTTTATTCCTCATCGTTTTGTGTTCAGACCTTAATTCGCTGCCATAAAGTGCAAAATCACAGCATTTTTCGGATTTTAGTGTTGAAGTAATATGTGAATATCAGTGTGTCCATGTGGTTCGCTTCTCATCAAATGTCCCACTAGTGTGTGATCTTATGTGGTAACAGTCTTTACTCTACAGTGTTGGGGCTATCGCATTACAAGTAACACAAGTTAAGTAATAATAATACTTTTCTAAATAACGAGTAAAGTAACGCTTTAGTTTTAAGAAATAAGTAATAATGTTTGAGTTACTTTTAAGTTTAAGTAATTAGCTTTTAAATTAATAAATAAATTGCTGAATTAAAATTTAAGTAGTCACAGTGAATCTCGCCGTCAATGAGAGAATGTGTTCATTATTTTGAACGCATCTAAGACGAGGAAAAGTGATTTTACTTAAGACAAATAATACAAAAGTAGGAAACAAATTGCTTTAAACTTTTAATAAGCTATATATACAGCGTGTATAGCTCTGGAGTCAGGACGTTCTCAGATAACATTATCCTAAAATATTATGTTTTGATATGTTTTTTTAAAGATAAATGTAGATTATACAGTGTGTTGTTAATTGCAGAGCTGCAAGGTAATAAAAAGTAACGCAAAAGTAACTCAAAAGTAACGTAACGCATTACTTACCATAAAAAAGTAACTAAGTAACGTAACTAGTTACATTTTTGGGAAGTAACTCAATATTGTAATGCACTACTTTTTTTAAAAGTAACTTTCCCAGCACTGTTAAAGCCTGGTTTATACTCGACGCATCCGCTAGTTCGCTCGAGCGCGCGTGGTGAATGTGACGTCATCGTGATGTTTGTTAAGCTTTGGGTGCACGCGACATGATTTCGGCTGGCGGAGCACACAATTTTTTTTGAGAATCGAGCGAATAGTTCACACGGCGCCGCCTTTGATTTGAGTTGAATATGAATCACTGAGGAGATTTAGTCTGAAACGGTTCGACTGTACTGACATCTTTATGATCCTTCCATGCGTGATCATAGGGATAACCGGAGGAACAATAATTCTTGGCTAGAAATTGCAACAGCCATGGGAAAGGAGGAAAGGTTTTGTAAACGTTTGGAAAAACCTGAGGGATTAGTTAAAGCCAAAAGAGGCCATGGCAAAAGTGGAGACCCAGCTACACAATTACAGAAATATAATTTTTCACCATTCATAGGTTTTACACTGATGTAAATATTACTATTTTGAATTTAAAACAATTTAATAGTGGCAAAACTATATTTAAGGAACAAATGATTTCTTTGAAAACTGGAAAGGAATATTTGAACCTACAATATACTGATGGCCTGTTTTTCTAGGCTTTATTGGTGATAATGGTCAGGAATGTTGGACCATTATTGTCTTTTTAGCATATCAGTAGAGGACAGAAACTAGCCAGACAGCAATGTGTGAATTGTGGAGCGGGCTAAATCTAAATATACATCAGTATTTTTTAGTAAGTGTACTTATTTGCTTTTATTCTTGCCATAATAAAAAATATATTTGTAGAGCAACTCATGTTGTGTTGTCATTAATATTTTAATAAACTTTAATAGGTAAATCTGTCAGAGATATGAACAAAAGCAAGTGATGCATCAAAGTTTGATTAAAAAAATCTTGAACGCTTATAAAAATCTTTATAATCATTAGAATAATATATAAAAATAATATGTTTAAAAATCAATTTTAATATGATGTAGTTCCGGAAAATTCCTACTTGTCTGTTTATCCGTCTGATTTTACAGTCAGTTTCTTTTGATCGCCCTCTGTCGCTTTAAAGAATATCACAACGGCGAACGTGTCAAGTATAAAAGCCTCATCCGTTTCGTGAGGTACGCACGCAGTCAGCAGAGGTCCGAGAAACGGTGCCAGGTGAAAGTATAAATCAGGCTTACTCTATATGTGTTACTGTTATATTCAATGCAAATGATAACATATTTTGATTGGTGATTCCAGCCAAACTAAGTTATAACTCCATCCAAAAGTGTAACATCTGTTCTTCAATATGACGTTTAAACTGTCTAAACCAGGCATGTCCAAGCTCGGTCCTGGAGGGCCGGTGTCCTGCAAAGTTTAGTTCCAACCCCAATCAGACACACCTGGGCTAGCTAATCAAGCACTTACTAGGCTTTCTAGAAACATCCGTGCAGGTGTGTTGAGGCAAGTTGGAGCTAAAATCTGCAGGACACCGGCCCTCCAGGACCGAGTTTGGACACCCCTGGTCTAAACTGTGCATTATGACGAATGTGTAATCACAAGTAATGACATAAAGGTTTCAAAAGTAAACCTAACCCTAAACCCAACCATTAAACCTTCGGAGTTTGAGTATTCCTTTGGGAAATAGTTGAGTGAGTAAACAGGCTTAACTCTGATTGGCTACATGGAGTCGAGTGGGTGGAGTCGCATCAATAAGTGCCTTGGATTTCCTTAAGTGTGTTAAGATTAGAAGGGATACAGCTGCGGATACTCACATCATAGTATAGCATAATTTTTGTCACACTGTACATCAATAATTCATATTATTACATTACTTTTAGGGTTGGGGTTGGGATAGATGTTATAATTAATATAAATAATAACTTCTGACTGCAGCTGTATCCCTTCTAGCAACAAGTCCTTAACATATACCAACATGGCAGATTTCTAACCAATCCAATTGTTCTCTTTCAGATGTGAAAAGCCAAGATGATGAGCGAGCGAGCGAACGCCGGGCAGAACACTGCATGAAGGAAGGAACTTAATTAAAAACTTTTTAAACGGCACAGCACTTTCAAAACCTGAGGAAGAACATTCCTTGGACAAACTGCAAACACTATCCTGAACGGAACACTAGAGGAGAAATCATCCCATTGTATATTTTTAAGATGTTAATATATAGAATATTATATATATATATTAAATGACAATGTGTGTCGCTGCTATCACCTACAAATAAGTCAACGAAGACGCTGCTTTTTCGCGTGTGAATGGGATATATTGCAGTGTTACTACTTCTGAGGCCTGTGATTGGACGAAACACAGCGAGGGATGCATAATTAAAGACTCAGACTTCACTGAGAGCCGACAACCTCCGAACCTTCCTTTACGAACAGTACCAGACTGTCAATCAAAGGACAGGAAGTGACACAATTAAAGATTCTTTTCCGGAATCTTCGGAACAGTGGGTCCAGGAACGGAACGCGAATGCGGAACTCTCTTTTTCTGTGATGTCACTTGCTAGGGTGAATTCGTAGTCGAAAAGACTCCTAGACTGACTAACATCCAATAGGACTTGGTGTGATAATACTAAAGGGATATTACGTGTATGTATATATGACAAAAAAAAAACACACTCAAATCAGTGACGTTTGACATTCCACATTAAAAATACTATAGTACGTAGTGTTTTTGAACCATACTATGGTAAAGTGTATTATACTGACTTTCTTTGCTGCTTGTTCAAACTACTTATTTAAAATTAAGTTGAAACAACACAATTCTTAATTTATTTTAGGGACAACTTAACTGTTTTATGTTCAATCCACCAACTTAAATTTATAAATTAAGTTGACCTAATTGATTTGTGTTGGGACAACATAAAGAAATAGTTTGGAAGCCAGCATTTATTTTACAGTGTATCTTATAATATCAAGTACTTTACTAGAGTGTATTCCAAAAACGACACTATAGAATTGACTAGAGTATTTTGTAATGTGTGAAGGAACGAAGTCGTTCTGTTAGTACGTGGTATTCATAAAAGGTTCATTTTTTTATTTTTCCAAAGAAAGAGAACATTGCACACAATTTTAGGAACTGTTTATTACCACACGACATCTGTATATACATTTCTAATATCCCTTTGTGTAGTTCGCTGCACCTAATTTAAAATGTTAGAACAGTATTCTGTCTATTTAATTTGTCTATTTATATCGAGTTATTGTTATTGTTTCATGAATCTGAAAAACTGTGGACTGCTTTTTATAAACAGACAAACGAGAGACAAAAACATTCCTGAAAAGCGCCTTTTTTAGTTTGTTTATATCAGTGATCACATCTGTGGAGAAGTTTCGGGATGACAAGCAAACATTCTCTTTGTGTGCCACATTTTCAGAGTAATATATTTAATGGTGCTGTTAACATCTTTTTTTTTTTGTGTGCGTTTTTAGTTTATTATTATTCCGCATATTTATTTTTTAAATAATATTATTTTGTATTAAAGCAGAAATGAATTTCAATTTGGCGAGTGTGATGGTGGTTTTTTTTTTGTACAAGGTGCATGCTGAGTTTAAATGATGGCAGTTTTACAAAGGAATAGAACTTAATTAACATTTCACCAGTGATGTAAAGCAACTAATTACAAATACTCAAATTACTGTAATTGAGTAGTTTTTCTCAGGAATTGTAATTTACTAAGTCATTTTAAAAAATGTGTACTTTTACTTTCCCTTGAGTACATTTTTAGTGCAGTATCGGTACTTTAACTCCAGTACTATCCTTCAACCTGCAGTAAATCGCATCATAATGAAGTACTTCAAGACATGTGCGTATTATAATTGCAGTAAACTGTTTGGAAGCATTAAAAGTGTCCAAGAGGTCCAAAATCTTTACATGTATTGACCCAGAGACTATTTACGTGCATGTCACTGATGATAAGATGACTGAGGTTTACTGTATAATGACCAAAATGGCTTTAAACACCCAGCAGGCTTAAGACGTCAACATGACGTGAGATTGACGTTGTACCCTAACGTTATGGGGACGTTACGTTTTGTTTGGAAATGAAAATCGGATTGACGTAAGAAGGCCGACATCAATGTCGAATATCCAACCTAAAACCAACCAAATATCAATGTCTAATGACGTTGTGTGGAGGTTTACCACTATGACGTCTATCAGATGTTGGATTTTGGTTGCCATACCTGACGAATAAATGTCAGTATTTGACGTTAATATGACGTTGGTTTAAGATGTTGACTCAACAATGGATTTTGGCCAGTTTCTAACACAACCTAAAATCGACCAAATACCATCGTCAATTGACGTCATTATTGGTCATCAAAATAATGTCCTTAGACGCTGGCTAGACGTTGAATTTTGGTCACCTGACATCACAACCTAAATCTAACTTAAAATTAACATCTTAGGGCGTTGTATGCCTGCTGGGCAATAACTAAATGCACTACAGAATGTTACGTTTGCACACACATGCACAAACTGCATGTAAACGCATCAGCTTTTAACAGTGTAATAATCACTACTCTTGAGTATTTTTAAAAGGGCTACTTTTTACTCCTACTTTACTCCTACAGATAATTTTACTCTACTTGCACTAGATTTTTAGGCAAGTGATGGTACTTTTACTTTTTCAGTACTCTTTCCACCACTGCATTTCACACACAGATAAAGACACATTAAATACAATACATGATTTATGAACATAGACAAACCAGATGTACACTGTAAAACCGAAAAAAGTGATGGTAACTCAAACCATTTGAGGAAACCGATTGCAACAAGTTAAGTTCAAAAACTAATCCTAATGAGTACTGTGAACTTAATCCATTTGAGTAAACGAAGCAATTTGTGCACAGTTAAACCCAATAAGTTAAGGCAACTCAAACCGTTTGAGGAAACCAGTTGCTACAAACCATTTGAGTTACAAAACACATTTATATGAGTACTGTGAACTTACTCCATTTAAGTAATGAGGTATTTAATTAACTCATTACCTTCAACACTGAGTTCAAAACTTTTCAAATGAGTAGAATTAACTTTCAGTACATTTTGAGTTAACTACACAACTACATTTCATTTGATAAAGTTGATTGTTGGGTTTTACAGAGTATAAACAAAACCCTTTCTCTTAGGACGTTTAGATGAAAAATACATGGCGATCGCATAAAAAAAAACATGACTTTCTGCTCCCAGCATGATTGATTTTTTTCCCCCATCACAGCTCTGTGGAGAATTACCATCATTTACACTCCCTCATGTCATTCTGACACTGTTATTTTCGTTCTTCTTTGAAAATTAGCTTCTCTTTCCCATACAACTACAGCATGGGTTGTTATTTATGCTGTCAAGGTCTAAAAACAACTAAAAAGTACAGCATGTTCCCATATATTGGAATAATATAGTATTTATTGCAAGCTTGTATTACATTTTCAATTCAAGATTATTTGTATGGCGCTTTTTACAATAATTTTAGTTTCAACTGAGGGTGTGCATTATTGCATTACAACCAAATAATATAAGTTATTATATATAAACCTCATTAATCTTAATTTCATAGCATATACAGTACATCCGGAAAGTATTTATTTATAGTGCTTCACTTTTTCCACATTTTTTGTTACAGCCTTATTCCAAAATGGATTGCATTCATTGATTTCCTCAACATTCTACACACAATCCCCCATAATGGCAATGAGAAAAAAGAGTTTTTTAAATTGTTGCAAATTTATTAAAAATAAAAAAGCTGAAAGATCACATGTACATCAGTATTCACAGCCTCTGCTCAATACTTTGTTGATGCACCTTTGGCAGCGATTACAGCCTCAAGACTTTGAATATGATGCCACAAGCTTGGCACACCTGTCTTTGGGAATTTTTGCCCATTACTCTTTAGAGTACCTCTCAAGTTCTATCAGGTTGGATGGGAAGCCACGGTGCACAGCCATTTTCAGATCTCTCCAGAGATGTTCAATAGGATTTAGGTCTGGGCTCTGTCTGGGCCACTCAAGGACATTCCCTGAGTTGTTGTGAAGCCACTCCATTGATATTTTGGCGGTGTGCTTTGAGTCATTGTCCTGCTGGAAGATGAACCGTCGCCCCAGTCTGAGGTCAAGAGCACTCTTAAGCAGGTTTTCATTCAGGATGTCTCTGTACATGCTGCATTCATCTTTCCCTCTATCCTGACAAGTCTTCCGGTTCCTGCTGCTGAAAAATATCCCCATAGCATGATGCTGCCACCACCATGCTTCACTGTATGGATGGTATTAGCTTAGTGATGAACGGTACCTGTTTTTTTTCTAGACAAAATAAAACAAATAAGACTTTTTTTTTTCCAGAAGAAAAAATGTTATAGGAAATACTGTGAAAAATTCCTTGTTCTGTTAAATATAATAAGGAAAATATTTTTAAAAAAGAGAGCAAATAATTTAGACATCAACTGTATATATTTGCATAGATTTGCATGCACAGATTGCATTTGGGTCTATTAGATAACAATACTTACAGGAACCATTTACTTATGAAACACCCTTACGAAGGTTGCTGATAAAGATTACAGCACCTCTTACACCATGTGATTTATTCGAAATCTGTACCGATTATAAACAGTGCTTCATTTCCTCAACCTTTGCTTTTGTTGCATGAATAAAATGAATAACAGCACTCTAAAAAGAGCATTCAAACCAATCTGCTCATCCTTAGAGAGCTTTCTACTTTTAAATGATTTGTTCAAAACGAATGCATTATTTTTTTTGGTCTGGCAGAATGTCAAAGCCTCTCTTTACCACACAGGGAAAGTGCATCATGATTTATAGCAGTGGAAGGACAACAAAACACCATAAAAATATAGTCCATACAGGACAACTTGTGTCCTACATTCTGAGTTCTCGGATAGCTTTGTGTTGGGAGCACAAATCTTTTTTTCAAAATTTGAGTTTCATGATTGAAGATTGGCTTTAAAAGAACAGATTTTAATGTACTTAAAGGACATATGATATACATTGGTAAGTGAAAAGGCTATATTACTCAAAACATTTTGTTTTTTTTTGCTGCTTGCTCAGGAGGTAGGTGTATGTGCGTCAGAGTCAACAATCAAGGAAAGACTACACCAGAGTGAATACAGAGGGTTCACCACAAGATGTAAACCATCGTTGTGCCTTAAAAACAGGAAGGCCAGATTAGAGTTCTAAAAAGCGTTCACAGTGCTGGAACAACATCCTATGAACAGATGTGACCAAGATCAACTTGTGCCAGAGTGATGGGAAGAGAAGAGTATGGAGAAGGAAAGGAACTGCTCATGATCCTAAGCAGTGAAATATGGTGGTTGTAGTGACATGGCGTGGGCATGTATGGCTGTCAGTGGAACTGGTTCTCTTGTATTTATTGATGATGTGACTGCTAACAAAAGCAGCAGGATGAATTCTGCTCATATTCAGCCAAATACTTCAGAACTCATTGGACGGTGCTTCACAGTGCAGATGAAGAATGACCAAAGCATACTGCAGAAGCAACCAAAGAGTTTTTAAGGGAAAGAAGAATGTTATGTAATGGTCAAGTCAATCACCTGAACTGAAACCGATTGAGTGCATGCATTTCATTTGCTGAAGACAAAACTGAACAAGCAGGAACTGAAGACCGTTGCTGTAGAGGTCTGGCAGAGCACCACCAGGAATGAAACTCAGCATCTGGTGATGTCTATACATTCCAGACTTCAGGCTGTAATTGACGGCAAAGGATTTGCTACCAAATATTAAAAAGTGAAAGTTTGATTTACGATTATTATTCTGTCCAATTACTTTTGGACCCTTAACAAGTGGGAGGCACATACGCAAACTGTTGTAATTCCTACACCATTGACCTGATTTAGACGTAAAGTAAATACCCTCAAATTAAAGCATCTTGTTCGTTTCATTTCAAATCTATTGTGTTGGTCTATAGAGCCAAAAAATGTTAGAATCATGTCGATGTCCAAATATTTAAGGACCAAATGGATGTTTTAAAATGGCAGTAGCGAACCCGATACCTTTGAAAACACTTCCTGAAAGCTTTAATTATAACCAGTAAGACCTTAACTAGATGCTCCAGGTGTGTTAATTGAAGTTGGAGCTACAATCTCCTGGAAAGTGGCCCTTCAGTAACGAGTTTGTACATTCCTGCACTCAAGGGAAGAAGATGACAGGAACTGTCAAACGCTGCACATGCTCATCCTTCACTGTCATCACTTGTCCTTTTATCCTACATGGAACGCCTTAGGGCCTGTTTACACCTGGTCACTCTGTTTTGTTTTCTTATTGGATATTGATTTCTGAAGACGGTTCCATTTACATTTGACCACATGAATGCATCTCTGCTAAACGGATATGATTCTGATCTTAAATCCCACGCTATATGCAAATATAATGTATGCAATATACACTCACCGGCCACTTTATTAGGTACACCTGTCTAAGTGCTCAGTAGGGCAAATTTCTAATCAGCCAATCACATGGCAGCCATAAAGCACTTCATAATCATGAGGGGGGTCTCTCCACACCACCACCCATGTGCACCATTCACTTGGATGATGTGACGGCAGCTACAGGAAAACGGCTCCAACAACTATTGGTGGAGTGGAGAGACGGTGATAGAGCCAATTCGGTGGATAAGGATGATGTGGAGGCCATAAATGCTGATGAAGGGAATTTGGCTAGGACACCAGGGTTACACCCCTGCTCTTTACGATATTGCCGTGGGATTTTTAAAGACCACAGAGAGTCAGAGAGTTTAACGTCTCATCTGAAAGACAGCACCCACTGTCATTATAGTGTCCACTTCACTATACTGGGGCATTAGGACTCATACAGAGGCTGCTGGCCTCTCTAACACCACTTTCAACAGCAACCTAGTTTTCGCATGTGGTCTCAGCCCTGCTTCGCTTCAGTGAGCAACCGGTCTTGGGCTGCAGGGTGATATGGCTGTAGCTTTTTGCAAGTGAAATGAAATCATTTCTGTTTTTAAATCACTGTTATGGTGTAAACATTAGTCGTGGAAATAATGGCAGGACTATACATAAGAGAATGTGTGCTTTGTACATTTGTAAATCATTTACATGCACCGACAGCTATATTACACACTACAGAAAAGCGAAAAAACAACAGCTGCACTTTATTTAAATTTATTTAATTGTTCTGTAGATTTGTGACTGAGCATGATTTAAATATATAATTACCATTTGAGAGTTTCCTCGGCTGTGTTTTGGATCATTGTCTTGCTTAAATGTCCACCCTGGTTTCATCTTCATCCTCCTGCTAATGTAGATGTTGGACTGAAGCAGCTGATATTCATTTACAATGAGGAAGAGCAGAGGCTTGCTGAATAATTATTGAGAGATTTCAGCTGCTGTCTGGGCGTTCCCTGCCTTTCTACAGCCCCCTTTCTTCATGTGTTCAATGCTTTTTTCCCTGTTTCTTTTTATTTTATTACACAGAACTTCATTTGTAAACTCATTAGATTCGTTTTCTTTGCATATATGGATTTCTTTGGTTGTTACCAACATCTGGAGAAAATTTCAAGTGAACAGCAACTTTAGATATTTTCTATATATAATATGTTTTCTGAGAAAAATAGTGGTGTTGAATACTTATACCCCCCCCCCCCCCCATATATATATATATATATATATATATATATATATATATATATATATATATATATATATATATATATATATATATATATATATATAAATAATATTATAAATATAACTATTTTTCTGAATGATGTTTAAAAGAGCGAAAATAATTTATATATTATATATTAAATAATATTTTATATATAACATTTCAGGTTATATTTTATTTTGGCTAGAACAAAAGCAGGTTAAAATAACAAATAACAACAAAAAAAACATTTAAAGTTAATTTTAATTTAATATTTTTAGCAATATTTATATTCGATTGTCTACAGAACAAACTATTGTTATACAATAATTTGCCTAATTACTCTAGCTTGCCTAATTAACCTAGTTAAGCCTTTAAATGTCACTTTAAGCTGCATACTAGTATCTTGAAAAATATCTAGCCAAATATTATTTACTGTCATCATGGCAAAGATAAAATAAATCAGTTATTAGAGATGAAAATGTCCTTCTCTTATGCCCAGGTTACACAAAATGTCCAGTGCGGCCACTGATTCAGCAACTAATGCATTAAAACACCAGAGGAACTGTAATGTACTTTGTACAGACAGACAAAGGTTTGCTGTTTAGAAAGCACTGCATACTTGCAATGTGAAGTTGTAACAGTTAGGTCTCTGGAGGCCATGAGCTGCTGATGGGTGAGAGATTAAATGCTCCCTGAACGGCCCTTGTGTAAACCTGTCTGTTGTAACCATGAACCTTACACCCCAAGCAATGTCTAAAACAGAAGCCAGCCATATAAATCCAGAAAATGGCTTATTTTTCAACTAGAGGTTGAATGTGTAGCGAGTGAGTTTAAAGGTGTCGCTTTAAGAGCTGTTCCCAGTTCACACGTCACCGGAGCAACGTGCCTGCGATCAGGTATTCTGCTGTGGAAACTGCCCTCGCAGGGATCCAATGTACGTCATCCAGTCACCTGCTCCGCAAACCACTGCTAGTGTGTGTGTGTGTGTGAGAGGGAAAGAGAAACTGTTCTCTCATGCTGAGCAGGACCGACCTATATTTAGCCAAGGAAATATAACAAGTCATCTGACATCTAGATCTGGAGCAGAACACAGACGGGGGAGGAGTGCTTTTCCTTTAGTGTTTTTCGATCTTGGATAATAAATGCACTTAAATACATTTCATACATTAAAATATTACAGTTAACTTGTGTAGAATTCAGACTACTTTCCCAGTACTGGGAAGAACATCCGCTGTGTAAAACATATGTCGGAATAGTTGGCGGTTCATTCCGCTGTGGCGACCTCTGATATATAAAAGAATAAGCCAAAAGAAAATGAATGAATGAATTAAGACAGTGTTCTTATAGTGACACCGGTGGCTGATCAGTGAACTGCAGCAAAGACTATATTATTAACAAAACATGTCACTCATAGGCTGTTTCTCAATATGCGTTCTTCAGCAGTCTTGTGTCCTCCTGTTCTCGTGTAACGTCATGATCAACTGCCAAAGTTCAGTTCCAATACTAAAGACCGCAAGAACGGAGGACGCGTGAAACTTCCCGGATGTGTTCCTGATACCGAGGATGCACCGATGCAGACTTGAGCAGCGAACTCACTCGAGAAGTCCCAGAAGTCATTATGAATGGAGGTGGGAAGCGCGGCATTTAATATAGATTTATTATTGAAGTTTAGAGAGATAACTTATTTATCTCAGGAGTTTCCCTAAATGAAACAGTGTAAGTAAACATTACAAGGAAAATCTTAATAAAGGAATAAACACATCAAAATTTGTATTAAAATCTGTTTTGTTTATATTGTGCAACGTATATTTATGTTTGTATGCGTAGTATATATTTTGAAAAGGGGAAAAGCAATATATTGTTGTATGAATGCTGTAATGTTGAAATAATTTGCCATTAAATGCATGAAGGTCATGTGACCATCAGGAAGAATGCAGCATCTCATTTTTCACAGGACGTCTTCTCTGTTCTCGTGGTCTTCTGAGTTCGTTCTTCCGAGGACGCCTGGCAAGACGCAATAAACGCAAGTCCGTTCTTGGAATTGAGAAACAGCCATAGAGTTTTAAATGGGGAAAGGTGGCGACTGAAGCACCGCCTATTACAACAGGAGCCAATCATCGATCGCTATAGACTCATGATTCTCCGAAAGAGTAGCTCGGACCAAATGTGTTTTCATGCCAGTTTGTGTTTAACAAACACACTGGAATCTCAGAGAATACTTGCTTCACAGACATAAGAAATATATCCTAAAGCTTGAAATCTGTGCTCTCTTTTCCTCCACAGACTGCAAGGTTCCTGAGTCTTTCAAAGTCCTGAAAAATATCCACAAAGCAGTCCAAGTTTCCTCAGTGGTTTAATCAGCATATAATCAAGCGAACAGAATACTTTTGTGCACACTAAAATATTGACGTCATTCAACAGTTTCTCCTCAGTGTCAGTATAGGGTGCATGTTCACATACACTGAAAAAAAAATTCTGTTTAAAATTCTTATTTAAAATGAGTTGAAACAACACAGTTCTTGGTAAGACTTTATTTTGATGGTCCCTATTGCCCATTTTGTTGACTAAAAGTCGCATTGCAACTACATGCCAATTACTTCTCATTTGTGTACTAGTAGTAGACTGTCTGCTTAATATCTGCTGATACTGCTCCTTCAACACACATTTAACTGACTATAAGAAACTGCAAGTACATGTCAACTTACTCTAACCCTAACCCCAACCTAACAGTCATTTCCTTTACAGTGTACCACACTCAATCGCATCTCTGATAGAAGAAGTAGTTCAAATAGAAGTTGAACTACTCCACACATCCATTACTGGCAGCTAGCTCTCAGCAACTCTCACAGAGTTGCCCACTGAAGCCAAGCAGGGCTGCACACGGTCAGTACCTGGATGGGAGACCACATGGGAAAGCTAGGTTGCCGCTGGAAGTGGTGTTAGGTAGACCAGCAGGGGATGCTTACCTATGGTCTGTGTGGGTCCTAACACCCCAGTATATTGATGGGGACATCAATACGTCTTTTGGATGAGACGTTAAACCGAGGTCCTAACTCTCTGTGGTCGTTAAAAATCCCAGGATGTCCTTCGAAAAAGAGTAGGGGCCTGGCATCCTGGCCAATTTTGCCCACTAGCTTCTCTCCATCATGGCTTCCTAACCATCCCCATATCATAATTGGCTTCATCACTCTGTCTCCTCTCCACCAATCGGCTGGTGTGCGGTCTGGCGCAATATGGTTGCCATCGTGTCATCCAGGTGGATGCTGCACACTAGATGAGGAGATCCCCCACCTCAGGTTGGAAAGTCCTTACTCCAGGTGGAGGAGTTAATGAATCTTGGGGTTTTGTTCGCAAGTGAGGGAAGGATAAAATGTGAGATTGACTGGCGAATCGGTGCAGCACCAGCAGTACTGCAGTTGATGTATCGGTCCACTGTGGTAAAAAAGTAGCGGAACCGAAAGGCAAAGCTCTCAATTTACTGTTCAACCTACTTTCCTACTGTCACCAATGGTCATAAGATTTGCGTCATGACCGAAAAGACAAGTGGCCGAAATGACCCACCTCAGGTTGGAAAGTCCTTACTCCAGGTGGAGTTAAAGAATCTTGGGGTTTTGTTCATGAGTGAGGGAAGGATGGAACGTCAGATTGACAGGCAGATCGGTGCAGCAGCAGCAGTAATGCAGTACTGGTTCATTGTGGTAAAGAAGGAGCTGAGGCGAAAGGCAAAGCTCTCGATTTACCGGTCAATCTACGCTCCTACTCTCACCTATGGTCATAAGCTTTGGGTCATGACAAAAGGGCAAGATCTCGAATACAAGCAGCCGAAATGAGTTTCCTTCACAAGGTGGCACCCTTATTGATAGGGTGTGGAGCTCTGTCACCCGGGTGGAGCTCGGAGTAGAGCCGCTGCTCCTCCACATCGAGAGAAGTCAGCTGAGGTGGCTTGGGCATCTGTTACGGGTGCCTCCTGGACACCTACCTAGGGAGGTGTTTCAGGCATGTCCCACCGGGAGGAGGCCTAAGGGAAGAACCAGGACAAGCTAGAGGGACTATGTCTCTCAGCTGGCCTGGGAATGCCTCGAGATCCCCCCCTGAGGAGCTGGAGGAAGTGTCTGGGGAGAGGAAAGTCTGGGGTTATTTCCTAAGACTGCTGCCGCCGTGACCCGGCCCCGGAAAAGTGGACGAAAAATGAGACGAGAGATTATTATTATTAATACCAATTAAATGGTATAAAACATCAATGTTAATCTAGCAAAAAACAATACAAAGGTTGTGGGTTTGATTCCCATAGAAAGCAAGCACTAATACAACATATGTGCCTGGGTTTTGAATGATTCATTCATTTTGAACAAATCTTTTATGTGACTCGAGACCAATGAGTCCTCTCAGGGAGTGATTCGTATGATTCGCATGGGCACATTTGAGCAGTTGGAGGAGATATTAGTTCCTGTTTTGTGTCTTCTTTAGGGTTTGAGTCTTTCGTTCTTCACGTGAAAGACAGAAGACAATCATATGCAGTTAGAGCAGATAAAAGATTTGATCCGTTCATCTCTCGAGTCCTCGGTTTTAAGTCATCTCTTTACATGCTGTAACTTGACGAACGAACGAACGACTCAAAAATCAAAAGCTGAACTAATCATGGGCTCTTTCAGCTCAGTCTGTGTGCATTGGCTAATCTTACATGGGACTATCTGTATGACATGAACGAACGACTCTAATTTGAGGACGTCAGAAGAACAGCAGGTAAGCAATGAGCGATTATTTTCTCTCTCTTATTGCATTCTAGTTATGACTTGTTTGTAGATTGATCAACGTTTGGGCTAGTTGTCTTTTAATTAATATTATAATGTTTTAATGTCGGGGCGACGCGGTGGCACAGTAGGTGGTGCTGTCGCCTCACAGTTCGAGCCTCGGATTTCTGTGTGGAGTTTGGATGTTCTCCCCGTGTTCGCATGGGTTTCCTCTGGGTGCTTCGGTTTCCCCCACAAGTCCAAACACATGCGCTACAGGTGAATTGGGTAAACTAAAATTGTCCGTAGTGTATATTTGTGAATGAGAGTTTATGGGAGTTTCCCAGTGATGGGTTGCAGCTGGAAGGGCATCCGCTGCATAAAACATGTGCTGGATAAGTTGGTGGTTCATTCTGCTGTGGCGACCCCAGATTAATAAAGGGACTAAGCTGAAAAGAAAATGAATGAATGAATGTTTTAACGTTGGCAAGTCCGAGTGAGTAAAATGATCCGAATTTGCCATCACTACAAAATATAAGATACTTTGGATGAAAGCATTTGCTCAATTGTAAAACGTTCACATGCTCAAGCTACAATAACCACAAGTATTCTAAGAAAAAAAACCTAGGAGTGGAAGAATAATACAGTAAAAGAAAAATTTCCCCCTTCACCTTTTATCATACTTTGAAGTGGGTTGAGTAACCGTAGCTCGTGATACTGTAAATGCTTGAGTAATTATTGGAGTGTTAAGCAAACAATGCTGGTGTCACATTTTCCTGTCTGGAGGGCAGTTCAGACCAGCGCTGACTGGAGACGATGGACTCGATCCAGATCACATATCAGTAGCAGACAATGAAGGTTAACAGTGATTTCACGCCTCCTTCTTCGTGTCTGACAAGTCTACGAATGTGTCTAGGATCTCCGGATCTGTTTGCAAGTTGTATTTTGATTCAGAATCTGCTAATATTTGCAGCCAGACAGTTTTTAAACAACTTCTAAACAGACAAATAACTTCCATTATTTTATTATCATTAATAATCAATCATAATAATATATAAATATTGCATTTTAAATACAAATACGATACTCTATATGTTTCATTTTTTGGACTGGTGGAGCAGCACGTGAGAGGAATCACACTGATTGATCTTCTGCCTGGAATATACACACACATACACAAGTAATTTACATTTTGTGTGGATAAGGAACACACATGAATAATGTGGGGGTTGAGTGGCGGCTAATGGGATACTGATGTAAACCTGTCTGTTTCTCTGCAGATAAGACAGATATATGGAACACCCCCCTCTGTTTTTCAAACTGTCAGTCAAATGGGATGGGATTGGGCAAATCATCAAATGTGAAATTTTTAGTACATTATATATATATATATATATATATATATATATATATATATATATATATATATATATATATATATATATATATATAAATACATGTATGTATGTATATAAAAATACATATACACATGCATACCAGCCACTTTATTAGGTACACCTGTCCAACTGCTCATTAACGCAAATGTCTGATCACATGGCAGCAACTCAGTACATTTAGACATATAGACATGGTCATGGCTACAATTCACACAGGCTCACCAAAATTGGACAATAGAAGGTAACAAAAATGTTGCCTGGTCTCATGAGTCTCGAGTTTTGCTGCAAGTTTCGAATGGTAGGTTCAGAATTTGGCGTCAACAACATGAAAGCATAGATCCATCCTGTCTTGTATCAATGGTTCAGACTGGTGGTGGTGAAATGGTGTGGGAGATATTTTCTTGGCACACTTTGGGCCCATTAGTACCAATTGAGCATCGTGTCAACGCCACAGCCTACCTGAGTATTGTTGCTAACCATGTCCATCCCTTTATGAAGTGTACCATCTTCTGATGGCTACTTCCAGCAGGATAATGCACCATGCCATAATGCGTGAATTATCCACTGTACTCAAATGGCCTCCACAGTCACCAGAGCTCAATCCAATAGAGTACCTTTAGGATGTGGTGGGACGGGAGATTCGCATCATGGATGTGCAGCCGACAAATCTGCAGCAACTGCGTGATGCTATCATGTCAATATGGACCTAAAAACTCTGAGGAATATATCCAGTGCCTTGTTGAATCTATGCCACAAAGGATTAAGGCAATTCTCAAGGCAGAAGGGGGTCCAACCCGGAACTTGTGAGGTGTACCTATTAAAGTGGCCAGTGGGTATATATATATATATATATATATATATATATATATATATATATATATATATATATATAAATACCTGAGTTGCGGCTAGAAGGGCATCTGCTGTGTAAAACATATGCAGGAATGCATATGTTAGGGATTAAGCCAAAGGAAAATGAATGAATGACTGATTTTCCATATTTTCCACATTTTCAGTTCTATAAATGGAGCCATATCATATTTTTACATAAGAAATGTCTTGGCATTTAAAAAAAAAAAACGATTAATTAATCACTGAAGGAGATAAACAAATAAAACAAAATAAGATAGACGTATGCCATTTATAACGTTCGCCACAGAACCTTCTTCCTTTCTAAAAAGCTGAAAGTGGTTTCCATGCTGAGTTGGACATTATATATTTTATACAGCCATTGGTTGGACACCTAGGAGTTATAAAGCTCTCTACCACTTTATCACTTACCCAGCATGCCCCTGAGAGTCTTAGAAAAAAAGTTTAGTAGCACATGTAATAAAAGTGCGGAGGGACTTCGTCTCGCAGTGATATATGAACCAGAGGGTGAGAAGGAGATCCCAGCATGAGCCTCTGTAATTCAGCAGAGAGCAGCTGTTACTCTGGACAGAATCTCTGTGTAAACCTCGGCACTGTTTAGCCCCATAAATTTGCTGATAATCCACTGGGATCCCAATTTTACTACGGGAAGGTATGTTTTAGTGCTCTTCACATGAGAGCTCTACACTCGTCCAGCTCTCGACATGACTGACCTTTACTACAGGTTAGGATCACATTCCCATGCTCAGATGTCAAGGGTGTGAATTCTTCATTAAGATAAGTCAAGTGCCCACATAACGCTCGCGTGCCAGGTACAGTGTTCATAGCTTATGAGAGGTTTTATAGATGATATAATTTGGATTAGTCAATTGACTTAAGTTGTGTGTTTTTGGATGGTGGGAGGAAACCAGGGGGCCCGGTGGAAACCCACATGAGCATTTCAAGAGTTCACACTTAGCTGATGTTTAATTATAAGCTTGTTTGGCATGCTGTCCCGGGAGAGAGCCCTGAGCTCATAAGATCCTCGAGCCCGGGGCTCCCTCCCGTTGCAAGGTGAGAAGGGAATTTGAGCTCAGGTAGATCTCGAGAACTCCCCCGCTGTAATAACCAATGAACAGCCAGTGATTGCTCTTGAGAGATAACCATTTACTAGGAGCATGTCTATAGTGCCGGTTTGGATTAGTCAATTAACTTATGTTGCATGTTTTTTGGACGGTGGGAGGAAACCGGGAAACCCGGGGGAAACCCACGTGAGCACGGGGAGAAAATGCAAACTCTGCACAGAAATGTCTGCTGGTTTGGTAAAGCCTAGAACCAGAGACATTCTTGCTGTGAGGCAACAGTGCTAAGCACTGGGCCACCGTGTCACCCATCTAGGAAGAAGGAGGAGTAGGGGTGGATGGGGGGATTCCTCAAAACGAAGATAGCGGTGGTACGTAACCCAGGGTATTTGTAGTAGCTTAGGAGTCGTCTGATTGGTGCATTGAGAATTGGATAATGCGGATCCAGCCGCTAGCAATCATAAGCATGTGATCCTCTCGAAATTTGTTTATAACTAAACTTCACTTAGAGAACGTGTAAACTCCACACAGAAACATCAGCTGGCTTAGTAAGGACTAGTACCAGTGACGTTCTTACTGTGAGGGGACAGTGCTAGCCACTGGGCCACCCATCTAGGAAAGAAGGAGGAGTAGTGGTGGAACGGGGGGATTCTTCAAATTGAAGATGTCTGTTATATGGAACTTAGGGTGTTTATAGTGGCTTAGGAATCGTCTGATTGGTGATTCATGAATTGGCTAATGCATGACCAGCAGAGTTCAATCATAAGCACATGATTCTCTAGAAATTAGTTTATAAATAAACTCCACGTAGGGTCTTCAGAGGAGTGCGTACAACATCATTTCCTTATCCACAAAAGTAAAGGAGTAAAGAGTAAAAGTAAAGTAAAGAGGCCGAATGGAGGAGGCTCGTTCTTTATCCTCGCGCTGCAGTTGCTCTGTTTAACTGTTTTCTCACTAGTGAAGCGTTCAGTTTTCCACTTACAAAGTCCGCCATGTAAATAGCAAATGCGCCATGGTGTGACGCAACTGATTCTTAAAGGGAATCAGAGATGAGACTCTGATTGGTTTAATGCACGTTATGCTCAAAACACTCCCAGAACTCTTTAAGAGAATGAAGCTGCGGTCACACTGGGCTTTTCCTCCCATAGACTTCCATTCATACGCACGCGAATGCGTCAGACCGGAAACGCAGGGTCATGCGTTACGTTTCGCAGTTCGCTGCGGTGCAAAGTTCAAGCTTGGTGAACTCTGACCTGCGAAATCGCATCACTTGATTGCGTGAGACCAATTGAGGTTTAAAACACGACCTCTCTGGACAGAAACTTAAAATATTGAGCAATCGTTGGCTTTTTTAAATGTCTAATTATCTTGTTTAATCCCGCCCCTTTTCGCAGCGCCATACGACAGAATTTCGCACACACAAAGCCCGGTGTGACCATAGCTTAAACATAACACTGTTAGATCATGCGCCAGGGTGCAGAGCGTATTTTTCCGTCCTTAAAATAACAAAAGTGGATTCGGACACGCCCTAAATGTTTTTGCGCCATTCGCTTTAGACTTTGCGCCTAGATCGTTAAAATAGAGCCCTTAGTGTTTCTACTGCAAGATTACAGGTTTAATTGAGTGTATGACCGTTTCTCATAATTATTTTTGAATTTGTAAGTCTTGCACCAGAGTCACATCACACTGAATATCAAACTGCAGATTTTCCACAAATAAAACAAATATTTTAATAAATGCTGCAGGAGAAAAAATAAAATAATGAACCAAAAGAATCCCAAAAATCTGGTCATTGCATGACTGAGGCATATTATGCTGGTTTCGGTATGCTAATAATTTTCAAGAATGTGAGTTTTGTGTAAGCATGTGCTTGTGTGTGTGTTTTGCTGTGGACAGACCTATTGCCAGAAATACTGCAAAAAAAAAGTTGACAACTGGGCAAGTCCAGACCTGCTGAAACATTCCAAAGCAAAGCATCAGGAAACAACATCTCAAGAAACACAGGGGGATTTCCAACGCAACAGACCAGTTGCTTGGAAATAACGCAAATGAACTCTGGCGAACGTATCAAAGGTGAACGCGTCAATCAAACCATTAACCTGACCTCTCGTTATGTTAAGATTAAAGTCCGCTTTTTATTGTGTCGCATTGAGGCTACCTGAAGAAAGAGACACTGAGCTCTCCACCTTTCCTTCAACACACATTCCAAATGCCATTCATGCATTGAAACAGAGCCAGCGATAACACCTACACACCACACCACTCACTTTCCCAACACAGCGCTCATCACGCCGGCTATGTAAGCAATGCTGGAGGCCGGCAATGGGCCTGTCCCAACACACCTCTCCTACACTTACGCTGAGAGAATGTAAACAAAACATTGGCCACCTTTTTGTGGAGCCACACCCCCTTCCTGCTCAGGTGATGCCTGACTTCCTGCTGGTTCTGGTACGAGCCACATGGCTGGGAGGGAGTTACACCCTTTACAAACATTTAATGGAGTCAATGACCTGACAGTCACTACATACCAAAGCGCTGTCACTTCAGGCTCCATGTCATGCGGAAGTACAGCGGTTCAACACCATCGCCATATAGGCCAAATAACTGATTCTTTTATGGTTATGACATCAACACAGTTTATAGCAGTATGATTATATCCTGCCTCTATATATGCTAATATAAACATATAATAGTGCTGAGACTATTTCACGTGTACATAGTTAAAGTTCTTTCTCTTCTGCAAATGATGTGCTGATGGTTGTGTGTGTGCGTGTCTAGTTTTCATCACACTATGGGGACCAAATGTCAAAAGTATGGAGCTTCCAGTAAATTTTAACATTGTACGAATGTTTTTATTTGGTTTTCTTGGTGCCCATGAGGAAAACAGTTCATAAAATGAAACAGAATGACTTACTTTGGAAATGTAAAAATGCAGAGTGGTTTCTGTGAAGGTTGAGAGGACAGAATAAACACTCCCCTACTGAAAAAAAACAGCTTAAACCAGCCTAGGCTGGTTGGCTGGTTTTAGCTGGTTGACCAGCCTGGTTTTAGAGGGGTTTTGGCCACTTCCAGGCTGGTTTCCAGCCATTTTCAGCCTGGTCTTAGCTGGTCAGGCTGGAAAATGACCAGCTAAATCCAGCTTGATCACCTAGCCAGGCTGGGAGCCCAGCCATAACCAGCTATGTCCAGCTTAAACCAGGCTGGTCAAGCTGGTTTTAGCTGGATTTAGCTGGTCATTTTCCAGCCTGACCAGCTAGGACCAGGCTGGAAATGGCTGGAAACCAGCCTGGAAATGGCCAAAACCCTTCTAAAACCAGGCTGGTCAACAGGCAAAAACCAGCCAACAAGCCTAGGCTGGTTTAAGCTGGATTTTTCAACAGGGTCTACAGTAGAAACATCAGTATATCTATTGGAAGTCCCCATAAAGTACAAGCACATGTGCGTGTGTGTTCGAGAATAATTTTTACAGCAGAGGAACAGAAAAAAAACGATAAAGTAAATGATAATAATATTGAACTCTGGGCATCACTGTGGCATAGTGGGTTGTATGATCGGCTTACAGCAAGAAGGTCACTGGTTCGAGTCCCGACTGGGCAATTGGCATTTCTGCAGGGGCATAGCGGACATTTTAAAAGTGGGGGGGGGGGTGGCTGTATGAGATCATATGTTCATATAATTATTAATCACCTGTTTCTAAATGGTCTGTCTCTAAAAGTGAGGGGGGCGGATCCCCCCGTCCCCCCCGGTTGCTACGCCCCTGCATTTCCAGCCTGATCTCACGAGAAAACGTAAGTATTTTACGTTTTGACAGTTTAGTGGCTAATTCGTACGATTTCGTACGAGTTCAGTCGTACGAAATTGTACGATTTTAAAAAGGAGGTGTGGCACCTAACCCCACCCCTAAACCCAACCGTCATTGGCGGATGAGCAAATCGTACTAAATTGTACAAATTAGATCGTACGAATTAGCCACTAAATAAAAAAGTTACGAATTGCCGTGAGATTGTGTTGGCATTTCTGTGTGGAGTTTGCATGTTCTCTCCGTGTTCACGTGGGTTTCCTCCGGGTGCTCCGGTTTCCCCTACAGTTCAAACACACACGCTATAGGTGGTGTATGTGTGTGAAGTCAAGAGTGTATGGGTGTTTCCCAGTAACAGGTTGGAGCTAGAAGGGCATACCAAGCGTAAAACATATGCTGGATTAGTTGGCGGTTCATTCCGCTGTGGCAAACCCTGATTTCATTCCGCTGTGGCGATCCGCCGCCCCTTTCCATTATCAGTTGTTGAAATAGGGCTCAGTCATGTCAGATCTCGTTGATCTCATCGAATGCAAATCTAAAATGAGGATGGGAAAAACAAATTAAATTATTGACTATGTCCAAATGTGAACACTTCCCTATAATGTATTCATGAAGCAACATATTTTGGATGTCTGACTTGCTGAGTAACTCTTTCCAAGTGCACTAGATGGTCAAACAGTATGAGTAATTAAAGTTGTTTGATTAACTACACTGAAGTTAATTGTTTTCATGTTTGTTGTTAGTACATCATAGGTCAAAGAACGCATGGGTCAAAAGGCGATGCCAACATGTCATATTTGTTATGTTTATGAATGTATTCATAATCTATTTGTGATTATAATTATGAACATAATCTGTTTATAATTATCAGAAATAATTCCCAAAAGCATGTGTTGACTTACTTTGACAGATGCAAATTCTTATCAATGCAGCTTGAATCTTCAACACAAATGATTTCCTTCCTTCAGAGGGTCTTCACAGCTTCTTGATGTATCAAACACCTTATATAACACACAGCAACATTCACATTTTGATAAATTGATGCATGTGCAAATGCAACTGGCTGTGTGTTTATTTATACAATACATATTGGTTATTGGTGTGTTTTTGTATATGAAACCCTGTACATTCAGAGTGTATTTGAAGAGTTGAGATGCAAAAACCACTAAATGCCATCTGAAATGTTCTCCTAAAATTAGCATTTTTATCAGCCTCCAAGATTTATGTTCGAGTATTTCGATTTAAAGGCAATGAAAAGAACTTATTCGTCACTATAAAAGTAAAATGTCTGAGCATACACACAAGAGTCAGAGAAAAATGATAAATTTTGAACAAATACAATTAAATCAAACGGCATTTAGAGGTTTTTGTCTAAACTCTTCATTTTTTAATTGTTTTATAGTGAATTGCATTGAGCTCAGATACATTTAAAGGTGGCATAGGATGAAAATCTTGGCATAGCTGATTAATAATATTACAGTACATGGAAATTATATACTGTGAGTCTCAAACACCATTCCCCGTTCTAATGTAAATCCTGTGAATGTAAAATCTCTATGAAGAACAGGCCAAAAAACAACTGTTGCATTAATATGCACACCCCAGGTTGTCCGATTGGTTTATTAACTTCAAGTTTTGGAGTCTCTTCTAATGCAGAGTTTCCCAACCCTGTTCCTGAAGGCACGCCAACTGTACACATTTTCAGCCTCTCCCTAATTGAACACACCTGAAACAACTCATCAGAACATTAGAAGAGACTCCAAAACCTGAAGTTAATGGGTCAGATGAGGGAGACATCCAAAACATGAACTGTTGGTGTGCCTCCAGGAGCAGGGTTGGGAAACACTGGTGTAATCTATGCATAACTTTAAATTGTATGAGCTGTAGTCTTACATTTATAGAGTAAGAGTGAATCCGACTCAATCCCTCCTCCATACTGATTAACTTCCGGTGAATGTTTAACGTGGCTTTTTTCCATTTTATATAGTTCCTTTTACAGCATCGATGTTGTAATGTAATTAAAATACAATCAGTTAAACAGACTTTGGCATTCATTTAGTTGCTCAGGAGTAAAACGAGACAAAAATCCGTTTACTCGAACGCGCCCGTCAGAATCGGCAAGGCTAGTGTAGAAGCTCCATTGAATATACTGGGGTAAAATAAATGCTCATATTTTAAACACATCATTCAGACACGTACAATCTGAGACCTACTTTATATCAGATATCACTCAGCCAGTGGAGATCGCTGTTTTTTTTAAAGAAAACAGACCTTAAACGTGCCGATCTTGCAATGGCATACAGTTCACCGGAAACACTTAACCCAGGTAACTGACAAATTAAAAGTCCTTTAGCATACTTCCCTCTAAATACCCTATTCCCTCTCCCAAGAGTGTTTAGGGTGTACAGTAGAAACTGAAAGATGAGAAGCAAACACAAAATAGCATATTGAATGAATGCACTTTATGACACCTTTAACTCAATATGTCTGAAATAAAACAGTTTGGATCCGAATTAGGGGTGGGCGGTACACCGGTGTCATAGTCATCACCGGTGTGACATTGCGCCACGACATGGATTTTCTAATACCGTCAATACCGTAATAAATCAATTATGCGCCTTGAACGGCTGCATTGACATCAATAATAGCTAATTCTAAATAATAAGGCATTCAATTTTCTTCAAACGTTCAGTTGTGGTCTGAATACATGTCCTTATACTACAGGGCTCGAAATTGCAACCATTTTGGTCGCATGAGCGCCCGAAATGTAATCTATGCGCCCTCATAATATATTTGGGAGCATTTGTGTGTCTGAATATAATGGTTGTAGTGCAATCTGATTTGATTTTCTCTAAAAACTTGCTGAATCGCTCTACCCTGCTGCTGTATTGGTTCATATTAGCTGTCAGTCACTCAACGCTTCCCGCTGTCAGATAACAGGGAGCTTTTGTTACTGCAGGAAATGCAAACGGCTGAAGAGTGAAAAGTGCACAGGTTTGCAAACCTCACCTAAAGTTATAATAATAATAATGGCGCAGATGACAGCGATCATGACATGAGGTAAATGTTGATCCACCAGCTGAGATCAATCGAGTGTTTTCGGAGAAGGTGCCTGAATCTCGATGCGTTGCATTCACCGCGTGTTCAGCGCAAATGTCCGCTAAATATAAAATCTAACACTGTACACATCATCGCCAAAGAAACTCACCTTTACTAAGTTTACACTGAAACTACGGCTCATAACAAAGAGCGGAATTGCGCCGGTGGTCATCATGAGAATCCTGCTCTGTCTGCTCATAAATTGGTGCGGCTGATTCGCCTGCTTTATTCCACCAACACAGAGAAATGAAGATCAGCTCATAACGAGACTGAGCATTTACAATGACCCAAACCAAAACTTTAAAGAGTGATAGAAGTGAGACTTTCTTTTGTTCGTTCTTCCTTAAGATGTATATTATTTTGCTATTGAAAGTAATACCATGATATTATACCGTCACCGTTCAAAAGATGAAAAATACCGTGATATTAATTTTAGGTCATATCGCCCACCCCTAATCCGAATTATGAACCTCTCTTTCTCCTCCTCCAGATTACCACACTCACCTTTGTAGCATTTTTTCAATTCGGTCAGAAATCTGTGAAGTGAAATCTTCCACCTTCTCACAAAATTATGGAGACAGAACTCTAATGACTCAATTTTGATATGTTTTTATTGAACAATGTTTTACCGTGTTTTTTAATGTGTTTATGAGGGAGAAGAGCGCCAGTTTTGTTAAATGAGCATATTTATTTTGTTAAATGAGCAAATGAGCTTTCCAAATGAGCAATGAATGCTAAAAAGCAGCATGGCGGCATGTTTTAGGGTGTAGCTGCTGACTCATGGGTAAAGAAGGGGGTAAAGAAGTGTTGCATCGTCTCCACCCGCCTGCACTTGTACTTTCAGATTTTCAGACAGTTGTGTCCGACTGCGGCGCCAGTCTCTTCAGAGCTACTCATTTTCTCTCCGTGCCTCATTTCAGCTGGATCAGCACATCCTCCACATCTCTGTCATAAGGCTTTGTAGAGATACAAAATGCTAACAAGTGTATGACTGTGTGGAATAGATTTGAAAACGTGTTGCATGGCTGTATTGATTGTTTAGGCAAATTCTGAGAGGCATTTTTGAGGAAACCCTGATATTTCTGTAAATGTGTGGGTGATCATTTCACTAGCAGTGTTATTCATTTATTCATTTTACTTTGGCTCAGTCCCTTATTCATTAGTGGTCGCCACAGAGGAATGAACCGCTAACTATTCCAGCATAGTTTTACTTATGTTTTCAGCTGCAACCCAGTACTGGGAAACACCCATACACACTCACATTCACACACTCATACTCTACGGCCAATTTAGTTTTTCAGTTCCCCTATAGCACATGTGTTTGGACTGTGGGGGAAACCGAAGCGCCCGGAGGAAACCTTCGCCAACACAGGGGAGCACACACTCTAAAAAACGTTGAGTTATTTATTTAACCCAATGGTTGAGTTAAAATATTTGGTGCTATGTTGGGTTATTTTTAACCTTTATTGATTTATTTATGAATGACTCAACCAGTTGGGTTAAATATTTGGTGCTTTGTTGGGTTATTTTGAACCTTTATTAGGTTGTTTATTTACTAATTCAACCAGTTGGGTTAAAAATTTTGAATTTCAACAGTCGACTGATATAACTGACACAGAACAGCTGTATTAATATGCGTGCGTAATGTTGTTTTGGTTGTTTTAAGCTATAATGCAATAATATTGTTGTTTTTTTTAGCAAATGACCTCTCAGTGTCGTGTTTTTTTAAATATTCGTTTCACCAGCACTCTTAATTACTGATGATACAAACGGCGCTTAATAAACGATCTATAATAAACCCTTAAGTGTCTGGAACTTAAAATGTAATGAAAATAAAGCATTTTCAGTATTTTTGAAAACTGCATGTTACAAATTTACACATTTCTAGTTCTAGTAATAGTAGCAATAGTAATACCAGAATGAAAAAAAAAACATTTAATCAAAATAACCCAATGTATTGGGTTAATTTATGTAACTCAATGTATTGGGTTAAAATAACCCATAGTTGGAAAGGTGCTATGACAACCTAAACACTGTAAAAAATGCAGGGTTCCTCACAATTCATCCATGTTGTCTTAACACAAATCGATTAAGTTAACACTTTAAACAAATATATGTGGACTGAACATAAAAAAATTAAGTTGTCCCAATGCAATCTCAAGAATAGTGTTGATTCAGCTTATTTTATAAATAATAAATAAGTAGTTTGAACAAGCAAATATATATATATATATATATATATATATATATATATATATATATATATATATATATATATATATATATATATATATATATATATATATATATATATTTATGTGTGTGTGTGTGTGTGTGTGTGTGTGTGTGTGTGTGTGTGTGTGTGTACAGGGCTTGACATTAACTCTTTTAATCACCAGCCAATGTGGTTAGTAGTTCTCCAACATTACTAGCCACTCGCCATGTTCACTAGCCACAATTTTATTGTTGGGAAAATATATTTTATACACATAAATATAACTTTGACATGCTAGAATGACTTGATTTAGATTTTGCGTTATCTCCACATGCCTCCTCATTCACTTCACTTTTTGTGTGTCATGTATGAGCTCAATAATCATGAGCAGATGGGTCATGGTTTCATAGTATTACAATTAGCTTTTATTTCACATCATTTTCAAAGCTCAAAATGAAGGATTTACCAATTTTATCTCTGACCACACCAAACATAATTAATTATTTCTTAGCCACAAATTTTAAATGTCTCAAAACAAGCAAAATATAGCTATATACTATACTTTTTATTTAACAAAACGTATGCACAGTAATCTGTCCTGGCTAAATGTCCCAGATCACCAGTTACTACATAAATGGGGAGTTTATCTCCCGTTAAAAATGACTGTAATTAATGATAATTATAATGTTAATGATAATGATAATTACTGTAAAAAATGATAATTAAACCATATTAACGCAAAAAAAACTGGTAAAAAACATACCGTGTGATAATGAAAGGATGATAACAGACACATGGTTAACGTTAGACCCATAAATAATCTGTTTAAAGAATGGTTAAAGCGAAAGCAACTGGCGCTGCTTACAACAAGTCAACTCAGGAATTCTTGAAAGCAGCAAGACTGTGGGTGATGTTCATCACTTTTTCTCTAGTCTATTTGAAAGAGAACCGATCGCATCAGTTGTTTTTCTAGACACAGATGCTTCACGAAAGGAAACGGGAGCGCATCACCTCAGCTTAGCGCGAATGATTATCCTCTTATTTTTGTTGCGAACGCAATTATTTTGTCAGTCGTGTTGCTTCCAACATCTCAAAGATCGCCTTTGCATGCATATTGGACCATCCTTACTGTCGAACCCTGCTTTTAAGAATTATTATCTGGGACAATTATTTTCAACCAGCCAAAGTGGCTAGTGGGAGTGTCTGTCTTACCCGCTACCGCTGAAATCTACCCGCATTTGGCGGGTTGGCGGATTTTAATGTTAAGCCATATATATATATATATATATATATATATATATATATATATATATATATATCAGCCTGATCTCACGAGAAAACGTAAGTATTTTACGTTTTGTCAGTTTAGTGGCTAATTCGTATGAATTCGTACGAGTTCATGCGTACGAAATTGTACGATTTTTAAAAAGGAGGCATGGCACATAACCCCACCCCTAAACCCAACAGTCATTGGGGGATGAGCAAATCGTACAAATTAGATCGTACGAATTAGCCACTAAGTCAAAAAGTTACGAATTGCCGTTAGATTGTGTTTTATATATATATATATATATATATATATATATATATATATATATATATATATATATATATATATATATATGTATATTAGTGTAGTTGGGTTATATGTTGGGGTATTTTTAACCCAACTATTTTAACTGAGCACAGAAATGTCAACTTGTCCAGCCGGGACTCGAACCAGTGACCACAAAAAAGTGTACTAGTGTTTAAATGTCCACATTAGTGCGTGTGTATTATTGCACTTGTAGATGTAATAATACACACATTAATACACTTAAGAGTCATGTTCATTAGTGTTTGGAAGCAGAAGGAGGACAGGATGATGATTTATTCGTCTGCCTGAGAGAAGAAACTTTTCTTTAAGCTGTTAGTCCTTGCTTTGATTGCTCTGTATCACTTTCCAGGGGGCAGCGGAGTGAACAGATGATGTCCAGGGTGAATGGAGTCTATTATGATTCAACTTCTTTTCTTTCTGGGATTGCCTGTACTGTAAATGTCTTTGAGGGGAGGTAGTGTTGTGCCTGTGATGTGTTCTTCAACCTTCGCTACTCGCTGCAGGATGTTCTTATCATTTCATAACAAGGTTGTGACCTTGCTATGAAAGAGAGCTGCATTGAAGTCACATTATGTCATTTTGGCCACTAGAGGGCGTGTATTCACAACAAACAAAGGCATATTTTGATGATGCCTTGACTGAGAGTGAAATCATGGCAGTTGTGGTCTTCATTGCATGCTCCAGAACTGCTGAAATCATGCTGATGGATGAGTAAAGTGTTCAACACTTATTACATGGTAGTTTGAGGCAAAGTAAGACTGAAAGAAGTGGAACAAGAGAAACACTGAAGCAATTGCTGATGAGAGATGATCGTGACGTGGCAGGAAAGCAGCAGAGCTTTTATTATGCCAGAGTCCACTGCTTCCTGTTCCTCTGCTCATGTTTACATGGAGAAGAATCAGCGCTGTTTTATAAGCCGAAACACGTTTTAGTCTACTTTTATAATGCTGCTGTGTGCAGTCTAATAAAACACACAACATATTAAAGCCTCGCTGCTGTTTCCCTGTTTTCTAGAAAACCAAACTGAAAAATAAGGGTGTTTGGTGTCAATAGCACACAGCATACACTCCATGTCACTAAATAAAATGGCTTATTTTTTTTTTTTTACCATTATTCAAAACATTTGGGATGATCTAAGTATGTAAGTCAACAAAATATATAACATTGTTGTTGTGGGTTTTATTATTTTAATGAAAAATTGAAGGTAACTGCGTGACATGCAAGTAACAAAACCTGCCTAACCAAAAATAGACTCACAGTAACAATGGTTAAAGTTGGAGGGAAGTCACAACCAAAAGAACTAGTTTAGGCAAGACAGTCTGGCTGACGACACCGCAACCAGAAGTTGCTCGTCAGAATGATACAGGAAGATGTTCATGCACACGCTAATAGAGCTCCAGGGAAGACTGTACTCATGTTACTGTACATATCTGACTTCAGATTTTCCAAGGGGGGACTATGTCAGTGTGCACTTTAAAGATATGCATTTTTATAAGATTGAAATTGAAAATAGTCACATCAATCTTTTGGATTTCAGTGGCTGAACAACACTTCAGTGCATATAACCCATTCGTAAAACAATTAAATCTACATAAGCAAGACTAAAATAGTTTTAAAATCTAACATTACCTGTCAGAAAGAAATACTTCAGCCATGGTGTTGTCCTTCCTCCAGCGTGCGAAAGTAACTCTAATATTTATTCAGGATACTAAAAGTTTTGATTCAGTATATGTTTTTACTGCTGTCAATATTGCAACCCAGGCTCATTCTGAGAACGTAGTCCCGTGGACGTTTCTGGAGACCGCGAAATACGTCCCGGGAGGTACGTATTTTTGCAGTTTTTGTTTTCGCGAATCCGCGAGAGGCCGCTGCACGCGCTTTTTCGCTTCTCAAACGTTTCTCGCGAGCGCCGTTTGTGCCCGCGCCGTTCTCGCGTAAACCCGCCAGAGGCCGCTGTCGAACGACCTTCCGCCTGTCTGCCTGGATGACAGAACGATTGACCTAGCGACCGGCCAATCGGCTAACCCACCCTCCTCCTTCCACTAATCCCAACCAATGACGATTCACAAAAGCCGTCCAGAAAAAGAAAAGCCCTCGTCTGATATTCACCATGTTTTCGGATTTTGACTACATTCTCACCCTGTAATGAACTTGTTCGCTTAATTTCTTGGATTCTGTTTTTGTTTTCTTACCTGATTTCTGGAACCGCTCTTCCCCGGACTCGAACCCGGTCGTCGTCATCATCGTGGTCAGCCCCTCGAGTCTGCCAACGTACACAAAGAGCTAGCTGGACAAACTGGTTGCTGCGGGAAAGCCCTCCACACGGAGGCGAGCGGCCGGCCGGCAAGCGCCGAAAGGAACGGCGTCACACCGCCTCGCAGCGTTCGCTTAAAAAAAAATTAAATGCAGCCATATGTACCCCCGGCTACGTATTTCGCGGTCTCCAGAAACATCCACGGGACTACGTTTTCAGAATGAGCCTGGGTTGCAATATTGAGTATTTGACCCAACATTGGGTTATGGCAAACCAGCATTTTTTTAGAGTGTGTGTATTTACAAATGTCAAGAAAGTGTATTGAATGAGAATATATCCTTCACTGCCCTGCACCCGGATGAGGGCGATTAGACTTAAGACCGCTGTAAGCTACGATTACAACATTCCTAATGTTCATAGTTCAAATGTCGATTTGTGGCCGTTCACATCATTCACAACTGATCACCTTCCGCTTGAGTGAACACGCTAATCTGGCTCCATTTCCAGAAATAAACCTGGACGCAGAAAGTAAGCCAAGTAGCCTGGAAAATGTCAGAGAATAAAAGAAAATCTATAAAAATGCATCAACAATCATCATTTATTTTATGTTTTGGTTGTATTTCAATCCTGTGCTATTGTTTTTAGGGTTAGTGGGGGGATGAACCGCCAACTAATCCAGCATATGTTTTACGCAGCGGATGCCCTTCCAGCTGCAATTCTTCACTGGGAAACATCTATTCACACTCATACACTACGGCCAATTTAGCTAACCCAATTCACCCATACCACATGTTTCTGGACTTGTGGGGGAAACTGGAGCACCCGGAGGAAACCCACGCGAACACAGGGAGAACATGCAAACTCCACACAGAAATGCCAACTGACCCAGCCGAGGCTTGAACCAGTGACCTTCTTGGTGTGAGGCGATTGTGCTAACCACGGCGCCACCGTGCTGTCCGTAAATTATATTGTTGATTAATTAAATTAACTGAACATGGGCTAATTTTAAAACATGTTTTAAGAAAAATAAAATAAAAGCCCAGGTCTGCAGAATATCCCACAAGAATATCCCAGCAGCTCATACTGTAATACTTAAATTGACTTTATGAATTTTTCTTGGTAAATTATTTAACAAACCCAGTGTTTTATAAACTCCTAAGGCACCAAGGAGCCACGTGTTGCTATAGAGTCGTAACATTGTGCTTGTTGTTGATGTTACTTTGCAGAATGTTTCAAAAGATGCAAAGATAGTCATAGAATGCATTTTCAGATACACAGAGACTCGAACCCTGATAAGAGCATGGCACAAAATGTATGAAAAAGTATCAGAACACAGTCTATCAAAGGGACGATGATTTATCAGATTGTTCTTATATTTGAATTCAGATATTTAATATAATGTAATTTATACAGTTGAAGCCAGAATTATTAGCCCCTCCTTTTGAATTTTTTACAAATATTTCCCAAATGATGTTTAACAGAGCAAGGAAATTTTCACAGTATGCCTGATAATATTTTTTCTTCTGGAAAAAATCTTATTTGTTTTATTTCAGCTAGAATAAAAGAAGTTTTTAATTTTTAAAAAAGCATTTTAAGATCAATATTATTAGCCCATTTAAGCAATTTGTTTTTCAATAGTCTACATGAGTGTTTCCCAACCCTGTTCCTGAAGGCACACCAACAGTACACATTTTCGACCTCTCGCCAATCAAACACACCTGAATCAACTTATCAGAAGATTAGAAGAGACTCCAAAACCTGAAGTTAAAGGGTCAGATATGGGAGACATTCAAAATATGTACTGTTGGTGTGCCTCCAGGAACAGGGTTGGGAAACACTACTGGTCTACATAACAAACCTTCATTATACAATAACTTGCCTAATTACCCTAACCTGACTAGTTTGGCCTAGTTTTTCTAGAGTACTAGTATCTTGAAAAATATCTAGTAAAATATTATTTACTGTCATCATGGCAAAGATAAAATAAATCAGAAATGAGTTATTAAAACTATCATGTTTAGAAATGTGTTGAAAAAATCTCCCCGTTAAACAGAATTTGGGGGAAAAAATAAACAGGGGGAAAATAATTCTGACTTCAACTGTATATATATATATATATATATATATATATATATATATATATATATATATATATATATATATATATATATATATATATATAGATAGATAGATAGATAGATAGATAGATAGATAGATAGATATCTATATATCTATCTATCTATCTATATATATATATATATATATATATATATTTAGTTTTTGAGGATTGTATAAGCTGAACATCTTGGAGATAATAAAATCTGAGATAGTAAAAAAATGATCTGAGATAATAAAATCTGCACGAAAAAGCATTTGAAAATGTTTTGCATCTGCTTTGTATTGAGAGTTTGTCACATCCCTGGCTCGTTCCTTCTGCTCCAATCACCATTCTCCCTCTCTCTCCACCTCTCACCACACCTGTAATCAATCACCAGAGTTCTGATTCCTCACACCTGCACCTGCAATCAGCACACACTATAAAGACTCACCTCATTCACTCACTCACCGGCTGGAATCAAAGTTGGATGGTTCACCTCACCTTTTCTCCCTCTTCCTCTCGTTGTCGTCTTCTTTGGATGTCTCTCCTACCCTGTGGATTTATTTATTTATTTTTTTTATAACTCATCAATTTAATTTTTATTAAGTTATATTAAGTCTGCATAATAAAGGGTGTGGCCACTTGAGTGACAGCTAGTTCACTGTCACGTCACCTCAGCTGATTCTGGCTGATTAGCTGCTGAACTTGGAATATACATCATATTTTTGTTTTGTTTTATGAGGCTTTACACAGTCAATTGCCTTTTGGAAATATTTCCTGCAATTATCAGATGATATGGCATGCTGTGTGCACTTAATTGTGCTCACAAACCATTCACGTGGCCTCCGTTTCCTAGGTGAATTAAACTATGTACTTATACCATATCTTTAAATTTGTTTGATTTACTTAAGTTCATTTATAATGTTCTTTAGAGCTGTAATGCACTCCAGAATCTGACAGATTGATTAGCTGTAGGCTCTAGTACAGTGTCCAGTATGCCTAGATTCATAAATAGCCTTGTATTTACTAACATATGCTATATTTGTAGTATTTGGGAGTAATTCGCGTTTTCCTCCTGTAGAAAAAAATCATAAGAACAATGTTTAGTGGTTCAGTGTATTACAACAGTGTTTTTAAAAGTCTAAACACTTTATTGATATAGTGTACAAACAAGCACATGTGGTCAGAACACAAACGAGTCGCATGTGATTAAACGTTTCCCCTAAAAGAAAAGCATATTTAGCTCCATTGATGCTCCGCCCCTTTTTTGAGAACCCCTGGTTGGTGCAATGACGCTCGAACAAAATGGCGATGGTTGGCCATGCCTACTTGTAGCTTCATTTGCACTCTTCAGAAACCTATGGGTGACGTCACGAATACTTCGTCCTTTATCTTTTATAGTCTATGAAAACAACATACCTCCTGGGATGTATTTCGCGCTCTTCAGAAATGTATACAGGGGTATGTATCTATCTACAATGAGCCTTAATTGTATTATGTACTGTCATCATAGCAAAGACAAAGGAAATGAGTTATTAAAAATGTAGTTATTAAAACTGTTGTGTTTTAAAATATCGCTGTCAAACATCATTTTGAAAAAAGAATTTAAATATAAAATAATAAAGAGCTGAATATAAATGAAATATGTCATGATAAAAAGCCAGGATTCACAAAACAGACTACAATTGCTTACAATGCAATGTGTGATCCACTAAACGAACAAAGAGAAGGAAAAAAAAAAAACTACACTAGTGAATTTGTAAGGCAGGCAAGATGATTCTTTCATAATGTCTTGTGTTGTATTCATCCGTTCTCCATTCGCAGTCTTTCTCCACATTATAATCGGTTAAATCTGCGAGCGTCAGTAGTGCAGACAAGAATATCAGAGTAAAATCAGTCTGTGGGAGCGTCTGTGAGATCAGATAGCAGCATCAGTGTATCTCTGCGCCTCTGAGGAATCCATCCGTCGCACTGATAAGCACACAGCAGACATTTAGTCACAGTATCTCGCTGATTCACACGCAGCTAATCTCTCACAGCAAACACAGACTTAGAGCTGGACACAAGCCGGTTCCTGCTTTTGCACCTTACAGTTGAAGCTCATCAGGCTTGCTTTATAGTGTTCATTTCGTTAACAAAAATAATGACAAAAATGTTTGTTGACAAGATGAACACGAGACGACAAGGGTATTGTTAGATGCTAACGGACAACTAGGACAACAAGAAACTTGCTGATTTCTAGCCCATCATTGAATCTGTTTATTTAGTTATGTAACCCTTGTGTGCTGTTAGCGATGTTTACATCCACTCTGAAGTGATTTTGAGGCTTAATTTGGCTGACTTTCTCTGTTTCAGCAAATGGAATCCTTTTTGGTGATATTTTGACACATATTTTGGGGAAAATGCTTCAAAAACTCAACAATACACTCTGGGCAAATTGACTACCCTTTCATTATGTTAGGGGCTGTTTTTGCCCCATTGACCTTCATTATAACCAAATATTTTGATAGCAAAGCCATGACACCATATAACTATTCAAGACTCTGACACAAGCCGGTTCCTGGTTTTGCACCTTACAGTTGAAGTTTCTCAGGCCTGCGTCATGGTGTTCGTTTCATTAACAAAAATAATGACGAAAAATGTTTTGACAAGACGAACACGAGATGACATGGGTATCATTAGATACTAACGGGAAACTAGGACAACATGGAATCTGCAGATTTTTTTAGTCCATCATTGAATCTGTTTATTTAGTTATTTAACCCTTGTGTGCTGTTGGGGATGTTTTCATCCACTCTGAGTTGATTTTAAGGCTTAATTTGGCCATGACTTTCTCTGTTTCAGCAAATGGAATCCTTTTTGGTGACAAATCTTATTTTGACACATATTTTGGGGGAAATGCTTAAACTCAACAATACACTCTGGGCAAATTGACTACCCTTTCAGTATGTTGGGGGCTGTTTTTGCCCCATTGACCTTCATTATAACCAAATAATTTGATTGCAAAGCCATGACACCATATAACTATTCAAGACTCTGACACAAGCCGGTTCCTGGTTTTGCACCTTACAGTTGAAGTTCCTCAGGCCTGCGTCATAGTGTTCGTTTCATTAACAAAAATAATGACGAAAAATGTTTGACAAGACAAACACGAGATGACATGGGTATCATTAGATACTAACAGACAACATGGAATCTGCAGATTTTTTTAGCCCATCATTGAATCTGTTTATTTAGTTATTTAACCCTTGTGTGCTGTTAGCGATGTTTACATCCACTCTGAAGTGATTTTGAGGCTTAATTTGGCCATGACTTTCTCTGTGTTTTAGCAAATGGAATCATTTTTGGTGACAAATCTTATTTTGGGAAAATGCTTTGTAATTTTTTAAAAACTCAACAATACACTCTGGGCAAATTGACTACCCTTTCATTATGTTGGGGCTGTTTTCGCCCCATTGACTTCCATTATAAATGACTTTTTTGACTGCAAAGTCATGATACCATATTATTATGTATTCTAGATTTTTGGTGCTTTTCCCCGTGAGGAAGAGGTAAAATTTGTCATTTTTACTGGTCAAGATCAAGTTCCCATAATGTAATTCAAAAGCATAAATAAACATGGGAGAAAACAAAACATGAATCACAAAATACAGATAACTGCTAATTTGCTGATATATTTTACAGTGTATAATCATTCTGCATATATCCGCAGATGTTTTACAAAATTTTTAAACAGAAAAAAAGGTCTTCAGATTCTGTCTGACCCGCAGATAACTAGCTGCAGTGACTACATTAATATGAAATTTCATTGACAAAAAAAAAAGACAAGATGAAAATGTAGTAAAGTCAAAAGTAACCAGCATTATTTTTCTGGTTAAAATTCTCAGCATTGCGCTGTTAGATGAGTGCCAGCAGCTAGCTCTTTGCAACTCCCACATGATCGCCTACTAAAGCTAAGCAGGGCTGCGTCCGGCCAGTACCTGGATGGGAGACCACATGGGAAAGCTAGGTTGCTGCTGGAAGTGGTGTTAGTGAGGCCAGCAGGGGGTGCTCAACCTTTGGTCTGTGTGGTGTCCTAACGCCCCAATATAATGAAGGGGACTCTATACCGCTCAGTGAGCATCGTCTTTCGGATGAGGTGTTTAGGTCCTGACTCTCTTTGGTCATTAAAAATCTCAGGTCCTTCGAAAAAGGGTAGGGGTTTAACCCTGGCGTCCTGGTCAAATTTGCCCACTGGCCTCTGTCCGTCATGGCCTCCTAACCATCTCCGTATGATAATTGGCTTCATCACTCTGTCTCCTCTCCACCCATCAGCTGGTGTGTGGTCTGGCACAATATGGCTGCCGTCACGTCATCCAGGTGGATGCTACACCCTGGTGGTGGATGAGGAGATTTCCCCCAATGTGTGGAGCATTTTGAGTGTCTAGAAAGGGGCTATAAAAATGTAAGGAATTATTATTATTATTATTATTATTATTATGTGTGCATCAGAGATGATTAGAGCCCGCACATTGATTCATAGTTTTCAGTCATGTGACTTCACATCAAATGCAGACAGACTCAATTCGGTTCCTCATTTTGCACATTAAAGGTCCATGAAGTGCTTTGAAATGTGCATTTTTCTTTGATGAATGATGTAATCTCGACTAAAACATGAACAGAGGGCGGGACATAGAATAGCTACTCCCATTTTTAAAACCAGCCAATAACGTTTAGTTTTTAATCTTCCAGTGAAAGAGGTTGCGCATCAAATGAAAAGCAAATAAGAAGTGTCTTGAAGAGTGCACATGTCAGATACTAGCAAGCATTTGATTTGTCAAGATTCAATGAGCAACTGAAGCATGAGGTGATGTCAAAAAATCGTTGATCCATTTAGGCAGAAGTGACAAACTACAAGCTTTACATGTTTATATCAGTTGTATATCTTCTAAACAAAAATGTTGTCACTGTTTTGGAGCGCACTAGCTTATAGATATCCTTAAAAGTGACATCTTAAATATGTTATAATAATGTCATGGGACCTTTAAAGTTCCTCAGGTTTGCTCCATACCAGGCATTGCAGAGGATTTGTTGTTTCTCTAGCTATCGGTTCTGATAAGCCACTGTTGACATTCTTTCATTCGCCCTGTTTTTTGTCCCGGATTTCAGTCTCAACAGCTGTTTAGAATAACTTATAAAGGAAACTGAACAGAGCATTCTGAGAAGATACATTGCAGACAGAAAATTATAAATTCTGGAATCTTGGAATGTGCTGATCATCTTGCAAATGAACCCCGAGATTACATAAAGATTTTGCATATTTGAATGTATTTTCATTAGGATTAACCCCTTGAGATGCACTATCTCATTTTCCCATGGTGGATCACAATCACACAATAGCAACAAAACAAACCACAAATGAACATGGCATCCTTGAGACAACATCAAACAACAAAACACGAACTTAAAATGGAAAAACATTAGATGAAAAACGATCTGTTCACACTGATCATAGAAAACAACTACAGAAAACACTGTATTCTGTATACCAGGCCAGTATTCATGAATGTTGAGCTTATGATGCAAAGTGGAGAATATTTCAGATTCACAAAAATGTATTTAGCGCCCCCTAATGGATTTGTGATCTGAAGCGTGCAACAAAATGTACCCTAAGTAACATATTTCAGATTTTAAAAAAAAACGTTTTCAGCGCCCTACCCTAAGAAACATATTTCAGATTTGCAAAAAATGTATTCAGTGACCTCTAGTGGATTAGTGATCTGAAACGTGCAACAAAATGTACCCTAAGTAACATATTTCAGATTTAAAAAAAATTTCAGCGCCCTCTAGTGGATTTGTGAATTAAAACATGCAGCAAACGTACCTTAAGAAGCATATTTCAGATAAGCAAAAATGTATGATGTATGATATAAAACGTGCAACAAAATGTACCCTAAGATTAAATAAAATGTTTTCAGCGCCGTCTAGTGGATTTGTGATTTGAAACGTGCAACAAAACGTACCTGGAGCAATGTATTTTATGTTTTACTAAAATTTATTCAGCGCCCTCTAGTTGATTTGTTGCCTGAAACGTGCAACAAAACATACCTGGAGCAATGCATTTCACGTTTTACTGAAATTTATTTAGCGCCCTCAAGTGGATTTGTTGCTTGAAAAGTGCAACAAATGTACCCTAAAAAGATATTTAAGATGTGCAATAAAATATACCCTAAGTAATGTATTTCAGATTCGCAAAAATGTAGACAGTGCCCCTAATAGATTTGTGACCTGAAATGTGCAACGAAATGTACCTTAAGTAATGTGCTTTGGATTTGCAAAAAAATTATTCATCGCCCTCTAGTGGATTTGTGATCCTGAACATACAAAAACACATACCATACGCATCATATTTCAGATTTGCATAAAAATGTAGACAGTGCGCTATTGTGGATTTTGTGATCTGAATCATGCAGCAAAACATACCCTAAGTAACATAATTCAGATTTGCAAAAATGTGTTCAGCGCCCACTAGTGGATTTGTGGCCTGAAACATGCAAGAAACGTACCCTAAAAAACATATTTCAGATTCATAAAGATGTATTAAGCGCCCTCTAGTAGATTTGTGACCTAAAACATTCAACAAACATACTCTAAGAAACATATTTCAGATTTGCAAAAATGTGTTCAGCACCCTCTAGTGGATTTGTGGTCTGAAACATGCAACAAACGTACCCTAAGTAACATATTTCAGATTCATAAAGATGTATTAAGCGCCCTCTAGTGGATTAGTGACCTGAAACATTCAACAAACATACCCTAAAAAACATATTTAAGATATGCAAATATATATTTAGCACCCTCTAGTGGATTTGTGGTCTGAAACATGTAACAAAATGACCCTAAGTAACGTATTTCAGAATCGCAAAAACATAGACCGCGCACTCTAGTGGATTTGTGATCAGAAACATGCAACAAAATGTACCCTAAGTATTTCTGATTCATAAAAATGTAGACATCACCTTCTAGTGGATTTGTGATTTGAAACGTGCGACAAATGTGCCGCAGGTAATGTATTTCAGATTCACAATAACATAGACAGCGCACTCTAGTGGATTTGTGATCTGAAACATGCAACAAAACACACCCTACACGGAAAATAATTATTCAACCCATTAATTCAACCCATATAAACTGTTAGCAACAATTTTGCAGAGATTCTTTTTTTCAGTATAAGTAAAATTTTTCACAAGTACCCGAAGTAACATATTTCAGATTCGCTAAAATGTAGGCAGCACCCACTGGAGGATTTGTGATCTGAAACGTGCAATAAAACGTACCCTAAGTAACGTATTTCAGATTCGCAAAAACAGACAACGCCCTGTAGTGGATTTGTGATCAGAAACATGCAACAAACGTACCCTAGGTGACATATTTCAGATTCTTAAAGATGTATTAAGCGCCCTCTAGTGGATTTGTGACCTGAAACATGCAACAAACACACTCTAAGAAACATATTTCAGATTTGCAAATATATATTTAGCACCCTCTAGTGGATTTGTGGTAGACAACGCCCTGTAGTGGATTTGTGATCAGAAACATGCAACAAAATGTACCCTAAGTAACGTATTTCTGATTCATAAAAATGTAGACATCACCTTCTAGTGGATTTGTGATTTGAAACATGCGACAAATGTGCCGCAGGTAATGTATTTCAGATTCACAATAACGTAGACAACGCACTCTAGTGTATTTGTGATCTGAAACATGCAACAAAACACACCCTACACGGAAAATAATTATTCAACCCATATAAACTGTTTGCAACAATTTTGCAGAGATGCTTTTTTTCAGTATAAGTAAAATTTTTGACAAGTACCCGAAGTAACATATTTCAGATTCGCTAAAATGTAGGCAGCACCCACTGGAGGATTTGTGATCTGAAACGTGCAATAAAACGTACCCTAAGCAACATATTTCAGATTTGCAAAAATGTATTCAGCACCCTCTAGTGGATTTATGATCCGAAACATGTAACAAAATTACCCTAAGTAACGTATTTCAGATTCGCAAAAACATAGACAACGCCCTGTAGTGGATTTGTGATCAGAAACATGCAACAATGTACCCTAAGTGACATATTTCAGATTCATAAAGATGTATTAAGCGCCCTCTAGTGGATTTGTGACCTGAAACATGCAACAAACATACTCTAAGAAACATATTTCAGATTTGCAAATATATTTTTAGCACCCTCTAGTGGATTTGTGATCAGAAACATGCAACAAAATGTACCCTAAGTAACGTATTTCTGATTCATAAAAATGTAGACATCACCTTCTAGTGGATTTGTGATTTGAAACGTGCGACAAATGTGCCACAGGTAATGTATTTCAGATTCACAATAACATAGACAGCGCACTCTAGTGTATTTGTGATCTGAAACATGCAACAAAACATACCCTACACGGAAAATAATTATTCAACCCATGAATTCAACCCATATAAACTGTTTGCAACAATTTTGCAGAGATTCTTTTTTTCAGTATAAGTAAAATTTTTCACAAGTACCCGAAGTAACATATTTCAGATTTGCAAAAATGTATTCAGCACCCTCTAGTGGATTTATGATCCGAGACGTGTAACAAAATTACCCTAAGTAACGTATTTCAGATTCGCAGAAACATAGACAACGCCCTGTAGTGGATTTCTGATCAGAAACATGCAACAAACGTACCCTAAGTGACATATTTCAGATTCATAAAGATGTATTAAGCGCCCTCTAGTGGATTTGTGACCTAAAACGTGCAAAAAATATACCCAAAGCAATGTATTTTACGCTTCACAAAAATGTATGCAGCACCCTCTAATGAATTTGTGATCTAAAATGTGTAACGAAACGTACCCCAAGTAACATAATTCAGATTTTAAAAATAGTTTTCAGTTTTTGCCTTTGCTCTTTTTATTAAACAAAAATCGATATTGCTTTTGGTACAGATTAACAGAATTACTTTTATTGACAAAGTAGTGAAGTATATTAGTTATAAACAATATAGTCTAGAATAAAGAATACAAGTTAATCTGTAAATTATCCAGAAGTGCTTCAGACTACTCAAAATATCAGTAAAAATAACTTGGTATACTTTTCAGAATTAAAAGTGCAATATTGTTCCATAATGCAATTCGAGACCATAAAAGACCCCAGACAAAAATAACAAACTTCAGGAAACTTTTAATTAGCAGATATTTCTATGGATGTTTATGAGTCCTCGAAACCTAAAAGAGTTATGAATGGTTGCGAGAGTCTTTTGGACTTTTCTGAGTGACATTTGTGCGTGAAATCAATGACAAAATGTAAATGAAATCTCTGTAACATTAAGCAGATTAAGAATAAGCTTCTTATCTGGGATTTAAGGTACATGAATGGATAATTGACCATAATCTCTAAAGTAAACGAAAAGTATGTGGCTACTGGTTTCATTTCTCAACCGGGATTATGCGAGAACTACAGGGGTGTTTCAAAAGCTACGAATAATGACCAATTTCACTTATAGAGAAGCTTATGATTCAACATTTAGAATTCTTATATCTTAATTTTATAAATCTGGAAGTTTTTTGGAAGTTAAATTCTAAGTTATTTTAAAATGATAATATAATGCATTCCTCAACTTTATTTATTTATTTTGTTTTTATTTATTATTTTTAGCTATTTATTTATTTATTCACTTTTATTATTATACATTTTTATTGTTTATTTATTTTATCATTAATTAATTAAATACTTAATTAAGTTATTTATTTGTATTTATTGATTTTTATGAATACATTTTTGTTTATGTGCTTATTTGTTTATTATTTTAATATATTTATTTTTATTTATTTTTTATTTATCTATTCTTTTTTATTTATTTATTTGTTTATTTGTTTAAAATTTATTTTTATTAATTTGTTTATTTATTTATTTATGTTATTTATTTGTATTTATTTTTATTTATTTGTTTATTTATTTTTATTATTTATTTTTTATTCATGTGTTTATTTACTTTTATTATTTATTTATTTTTGTTTGTTTGTTTATTTAATCTAAATTATTACACCACTAAAAAAATGCTTTCTTGAATTGTCTTGTTTCTATTCAAAATATTTATACATTCATTCATATATATATATATATATATATATATATATATATATATATATATATATATATATATATATATATAGTTTTGTTTTCAGAAATAATTAGTCACAATTACCTGTTTTTTCCCTCTTTAAACAAGTTAAATAATCCGCCAACGATGTAGGTAAAATCATTCAAATTAAAACTTTTTTTTTTCTAGAAAATGATATCTTGATTCAAGAATTTTTAGAAACAACACTTTTTTTTTCAGTGTAGCATTATTACCATTTTCCTTTAAAATAAACAACCTATTGTAAAATAATGATTTACTCTCAGACGTCCTGTTTGGTTTGTTTAAGCTACTGTGTGAACATGCAAATGCAATGCAATTTAATCCGGGAACGGATGACTAGAATAGCATTTCACTTGTAGCGCAATCCATCATTCACACACATTGTCAAAAGATGAGGTAGTTTTTTCTTTTTTTTTACAAGGAAGGTTACATCAGGATAAAAATGACATGTTGCTTCTTGACTCGCTGTTGACATTTTCCCAAGAGAAATGTTGTAGAGACACTCAGGCAACTCACAGTTGTAATTCAGAGGAAACGAGATCAAAGAAAACCTGTCAGAAATCAAGTATCCTATTATGTTTACTTCAGCTTTTTAAAACAAACATAAATACAGTGGTCCAAGGGGCAGCACAAGGGGCTCAGTGGTTAGCACTGTCACCTCACAGCAAGTTGCTGGTTCAAATCCCAGCTGGGTCAGTTGGCATTTCTTTTTGAAGTTAGCATGTTCTCCCCGTGTTGGCGTGGGTTTCCTCCGGGTGCTTTGGTTTCCCCCACAGTCCAAAGACATGCGGTATATGTGAATTAGGTGAGCTAAATTAGCCTTAGTGTATAAGTGTGTGTGTGAATGCGAAAGTGTATGGGTGTTTCCCAGTGTTGGGTTGTGGCTGGAAGGGCATCGGCTGCTTAAAACATATGCTAGAATAGTTGGCGGTTCCTTCCGCTGTGGCGACCCCTGATAAATAAGAGACTTAGTCGAAGCAAAATGAATGAATGAATTTAGTGGTACAGATACACGCAGATCTATTGTCTCATATTGTATAAATCATAACATTAGGGATGTGCCTGAAGCTGAATAACGTATTTAGAATGGCACACATAATTTCTCACATGCAATCAATCACACATGTAGGTGTAGGAATGCGAGGACCTGAAAAATCCGGTTCCTACTGAATGAATGAGAATCGCCCGAGGTGAGGATTTTCAGGTATAAAGATGATTATGACTCACTTCACACATAACCATCGCTCTTCTGAAGATCCTCTTTATGGAGAAATGGCCACCAAAGAGATAAATTTACGGTTAACCCCACCCACACATTAACCAGCTCTTAATTATCAAAGAAAATGAACAGCTTCATGTTAGTCGGATCACATTTATTCGGCTCTAATAAGCACATGTGAAAGAGTCAGATTGATGAATGTGCAGTCGACAACTCGGACAATATATCACTGCAGACTATTAAAAATGTTCATAAAAGTCACGTTTTCAAGATTAAAAGTTGTTGAGAGTAAGATCAAGGTCTCATAATGCAACTCAAAAGCATAAATAAATGGAGAAAAATAAAAAATATGAATCGCAAAACATGGAAAACTGCTAATTTACGGATATTTCTTAGTGTTTTTTTTTTGTTTATTTAATTTATTTTTTATTTTATCATTTATTTTAATAAAAGAAAGTGTTATATTTATTTAGTTGGGTTTGAGAAATATAATATAAAAATATATGGGTCACTAACTATCAATTCTTTAGCTTTTTTTAAACATTTTACTGCAATGTACACTTTAAATATGTCCTATGGTACGACAGCAAAAATGAAGAAAAATAACTTTTAATAATATACAAATAGCGTGAGAGTGATTTATCTTCATTGTTATGCTGCGTTCACACCAGATGCGGAAGATTTTGATTTTACATGTTAAGTCAATGCAAAGACGCGAATAGACATCCTGCGGCGTGATACTCAAATTGCGTGGCACGAGTGACGAGTTCGAAAATCTGAACTTCAGCGGACATTGGCACCGCGTTAACCAATCAGAAGCTTGCTCTTGTGGGGGGGCGGGATTATGACGTAGCGCCTGTTGTTGGTGTCCCGGGGGAAAATTCTCCTGCCTACCCTGTAAACAGTTCATCAAACTGGGCTCGGGTCAGTCAGAAGCAGCTGAATGCTTCCATCATTCAGGTTAAGTTTCTGGGGGAGTTTATGAACTCACAGAGCTGGGTGCACCTCTGAAAGGATCTAGTGGACTCAGACATGGCTCCAAATGAATCGACACTGTTTTTCATGCTTCAAAAAGCACATAAACAGTTCTTTTCTCCATAAAATCCTTGTTAGCCATTTAGCAACGAAGCTACAGTCACCGGGCAGACGGAAGCCCTGCCCATGACGCGAATTCAAAATTTGACTCACAAATGAAGCTGATTTGACATGTAAATGAAGCTGATTTTGACGCACGAATAAAGCGAGTGTACTCAAATGTGCACGCATCTATTTACGCGCGAATAGCAGGTTTTTTTTATCCTTTCATCATCTGGTGTGAACACAGTGTTAGGCATTTATTTATATGAAATTATGAATTGTTTGGCATTTTCAATAAATAGTGGTGTTGCACCAAAGGACAACAAAAGTAACAATTTTTTTAGCGTTTCTAAAAAAGTGAAGGGTATAGTATGTAAGTTTTACACCCAGTGGCTGAACTAGGTATTGCACTCCTGGTTCAAAACACATGCAAGTGCAGGTTGCCAGATTGATGACATAAAAAGAAGTATGCCTAAATACTGAGTCCAAAGACTGATTTAGGGCTGATTTAAATTGTGTCCTAAATAAAAGCAACGGCACACTTTAATCTAGTGTTGAACTGAGGGAGTGTGTCTGAGCCTCGGACATTATCAGGAAGGCTATTCCAGAGTTTAGGAACCATAAATGAGAAGGCTCGACCTCCTTTAGTAGACTTTGATATTCTAAGTACTTCTAGAAGGCCTGAGTTTTTAAAGAGTGTATTGGATTGTAGCGAGGCAGAAGCTCGGTTAGATGAACAGAAGCTAGACTATTTAAAGCTTTTATAGATAAGAAGCAATATTTATAATCAATACGGAACTTTACAGGCAGCCAGTGTAAGGAGGATAAAATTGAGGTGATGTCGACACATTTTCTAGACCTGGTAAGAACTCTGGCAGCTGCATTTTGCACTAATTGAACTTTATTAATAGAAGAGGCTGGGCAACCAGCGAACAGAGCATTACAGCCATCCATCCTAGAAGTCATTAAATCATGAACTACTTTAACTATTTACTGCATTTTAAATGATGACAGTGCTAATTATATTCATTTTTGTCATCACAAAAGCACACTAACATTCATCCATTTTCTTTTTTCGGCTTAGTCCCTTTATTAATCCGGGGTCGCCACAGCGCAATGAACCGCCAACTTATCCAGCACATATTTTACGCAACAGATGCCCTTCCAGCTGCAACCCATCTCTGGGAAACATCCATACATCCTTGCATTCACACACATACACTACGAACGATTTAGCTTAGCCAGTTCACCTGTACCGCATGTCTTTGGACTGTGGGGGAAACCGGAGCACCCGGAAGAAAACCACACGAACGCAGGGAGAGCATGCAAACTCCACACAGAAATGCCAACTGACCCAGCCGAGGCTCAAACCAGCGACCTTCTTGCTGTGAGGCGACAGCACTACCTACTGCGCCACGCTCAAGGAAATGTCAAAGTAAAGCTGTACAGGTCGTTCAATTTTCATATGAGAAGCACTTCTCACAAAACAGATACTTTATACACATAAATACTGTATAAATGTTCGTTACTAACCTTTCTATGCACAGGATTTGATTATAACTGCAGATCAATGATAGCCTACTGTAACATCTGTAATTATATAAAATAAATAAATAAATGCAACACATATGAACACATACAGCCTCTTACAGTCTCTGAAATGTTACCAATTACAGAAAAACTACACACAATATACATTTAGTCCTTACTTGGGTTCAAAACCAACACGCAACATATAGCCCAGTTAGTGCAAGCCTCTCATCTGTCTTTATTCTTCGCCAGCACATGTAACCTCAATTAGAAAGTATTTTCGTCATCCCGAGTTCATAATAGTCCAAAGGGCGATGATAATAGTTAAACATGGCAGTTTGATCATGTTTTAGGTTGCTGAAAGAATTATTTTCTCCTTTGTTTTTTCGCTCTTCACTCTCGTGTTTGTCCATTTCTGAAAGGATCGGATGTCAGA